>NW_026578058.1:0-235000 GCF_029603195.1 Condylostylus longicornis | reverse complement strand
TAAAAAAAATGAAGTTGAAATTATTGGCTTATTAAAAGCCGTTGAAGATAGGTACTTAGAGCGCTTGGAAAGTATAAAAGGTGCTCAACAGAAAGAATTTGATAAAGTATCGAGAATAGCCGAATTATTCAAAACGGACACTGAAAAATTGAATACAGTTGTAAACAAAAGTTTTTTGAAGTCAGATGAACTTTGCAGTGAACTTAAAAAAGTAAAAGCAAATGAGGTCAAATTAAATATAGGTGAAAATATTTCAATCTCGGATATTGTAAAAAATGCTGATGCAAATAAAAAATTCCCGCAAATTAAAAAATAACTTCCTTTGATTATCAAACCTATGGCATAACAAAGGTGTAATGTTATAAGTGCAGATTTAAATAATAAGGTTGATCCAAGAGACATTAAAATAAAAAATATTGAGAATTGAAAGAACGGTGTGATTGTTGTTGAAACTGATGATAATCTAGAGAGGAAGAAAATTAAATCTGTACTTGAAGGTAACCTGGATAAGAATTATGTAGTCAAAATTCCTTCTGAAATAAAACCTAAAATTGAAATAGTGCACATTGGTACATAGTACTCAGAAGTTGAGTTATTAACCAAATTTAAAGCGCAAAACCATCATCTTGAAGCGAGTGAAATGAAAATAATTAAGATATATTCGACGCGTTGAGAGTGAGAAAGTTAATAAACATATTAACTGCTTAGCTGCGAATGAGAGGTTAAAACTAAACCTTGATGCTACTCATGAAACACTAAGCAAAAAATGTCCAGTTTACTTAAATAAATTAAACATGCTGAAAAAGAAAATTGGATATTAGCAATTACTGCTAATTCAAGTTGATCCAACTAGCTATACTGTACTTAAAATTTGTCAACATACCCACCTATTTGACTCAGTGGAAAAAATAAAACATCAGTATTAAGCGTCACAATTTCCAAAAAAGACTGCTTATTAGACAATTGGTTAATGACAACAAACTTAAAAAACAAAACAGCTGGAAATGTTAGTTCATTAGCCAGAAGTTCACTCTTTATGTTCAACAAAAAGTGCTAAATACTTGCTTTTCGAAAACAAAGCGTAAATGTATGCATATGAATAACAATAATAATAAAAAAAAATTAATGGTAATAATAATAATAACAATAAAAATAATAATATCATCTATAACAATATGAACAATAATAACAACAATAATTACAGTAATAATAATAGTGATACTGCATGCAATATCACTATTATTATTACTGTATAATAATAATAGTGATACTGGTTGTGAATGGTAGTAGTATTGGGAATTTCAATGTTTCAAATTCTGATCCTATAACTAATACTATAATTACGTCAGCTAATAACTTGAATGACTTGAAGACCTATAGAAGACACATAATAAGCAAGTACAGTGAGTATCTGCAAAGGACAAGACTGGCTTTACATAATTATATGAAACCCCTAGGTAAATGATAATTCAACAAAATAACTTAGATTTAGATTTTGATATTAGTTATAGTGGTAATTGCGGCTTAAATTGTAGTAGTGTTTTTGAATTTTCCTCTAACACTAATTTGTTTTTTATAATACATCAAAACATAAGAAGCCTAAGACAAAACTTTGATTTGTTGCTAGTTCATTTAGAAACATTTATTAACAAGCCGGACTTTATTTTTGTCTTTGAAATTTGGGTTTTTGAGAACGAATTAGTGGAGTACATTATACATTTTTAGTGGAGTATATTGTACATTTTTTGCTAATACTAACGAGCCGTATGCTGCTGTTGGTGTGGGTGTATTTGTAAAAAATTGTTATTTGAATGCAGATGTTACATATTATACTTTTGCATCTGCTGATATTTTGAAAATTGATTGTAAAATTAAGGATATTTCGTTTTCTTTTATTTGTGTGTATAGATTACATAGTTGTTCAGTCTTAATGAGTTCAAAAATTTGCTATATAACATAAATTCTTCTAATTTAATAATTGTTGGTGACTTTAATCTAGATTCTCTATCTAATTCTGAAAATGTTGACTATTATCTTTCAATTCTAGCCGAAAATGGTCTATTTCCTTTTATTAATGAACCGACTAGGATTAGTTCTGGGTCTTGCCTAGATCATATTCATGGTCGTTTCGATACTATTCCTTTGCAGTTGTGTGAAAAGGGACTTTTTAACTTTGAAATTACAGATCATTGTATGACTGGACTTCTTGTTAAATCGTTAATAGTTGAAAAAAAAGAAAATACTCCTGATACTGCTAATTTTTGAATTTTGGGATGATGTTTATAATGCAGCATATAATAAATTCATTGGAATTTTAAGCAGTTATATTTCCCAATGTACTTTTAGTTATAGTCCTCGTGCGAAAAATAAAAAAATAAAACCGAAATGATATTTTGTTGGTAAAACTAAAATTAATGAACAAATTATGTATCAAATTATATGAACATCCATCTAATTCTAGGTTAAAGAGTCGTTACCAAAAGCTGTGCAAATTAATAAAAAATGAAATGAATCTGAATGCTGTGAAAGATTTTATTGTAATGAATTCGTTAAATGTAATGGTGATATAAAGAGCGAGTGGAGACTAGTTTATAACTTGCTCAATAAGAACTCGAAAAATAGTAAAAAAATAGAAATTATACGAAATGGACAGTCTATAACAGATGAGTTTCTAATTGCAAATAAGTTCAATAATCATTTTTCCTCGGTTGCAATAAAGTTGTCTTCTGATTTAGGTTCTGACTTTGAATATGATATCACGGAGTTAAACAGTATTCGTAACAGCTCCTTTTTTGATAGTTTCTCGGTACCTGAACTTCTCCAAATTATTCGGTCTTTAAAAAATCAAATTCTGCTGGGTTTGATAATATCCCCAATAAATTATTGAAGGAAATTGCATTTAATATTGTCGATGTTCTGGTGTATATTTTCATGTATTTGCAACCAGCTAAAATCTGCGGTTGTTATTCCACTGTTCAAAAAAGGGATGGAGTCAGACGTAAACAACTATAGACCTTTTTCCTTCCTTCCTACGATTTCGAAAATTTTCGAAAAGGCAATGAAAGCTAGAACATTGAAGTATTTAAATGAATTGGAATTTTTTAATTCGAAACAATTTGACTTCAAAAAAGGCGTATCAACTGAAGATGCTTTATTAAATTTTTGTTCGCAAATAAATTCAGGTTTGGACAAAAATCTAAATTGTTGATGTTACTAAAGCTTTTGACATGGTGAATCATAAAATTCTTTTGAATAAATTATTTGCGCTAGGTTTTCGTGGTTTTATATTGGATTGGTTTAAATCTTACTTAGAATGCAGGACTTAAAGAGTCAAAATTGGTAGCAAATTCAGTAGTATTCAGTATATTAGTTTGGGAGTTCCCCAGGGATCTGTTTTGGGACCAACATTATTTCTTATATATATAAATTCACTTTTTGATTTGGAATTTCAAGGTAATTTAACAGCTTTTGCTGATGATCTTGCAATTTCCTATTCGTGCAACACTCCGCTCAATCTAACGTGTGCAATCAATAAAGATCTTAGCTTATTAAGATATTGGTTCTTCCGACATAAGCTAATTGTTAGTGATAGAACAAAACTAATGTTTTTTAAACTTGTACAAAAGGAACTTTCTGATATTAATCTTGTTTTTCATTCTTCTGGCTGCAAAAGTGTTTTTATGGATAGTGATAACAACCATAATGTTAACATTGTGCATTCTGGCTGCTGTAACTCCTCTTGCTTTATAGTAGAAGAAGTCAATCAATTCAAATACTTAGGTGTGTTTATTGATAGTATGTTGAATTGGTCAGCGCACACAAATGCCATTAAGTCTTATTTGCGCTCTACTTTGCGTTATTTTTATCGCTTAAACAAAATTTGTTCGCAGAAATCCCTCTTGGTGTTTTATTATGGCATTTTCCATTCTAAGTTACAATGTGGCATAAGTTGTTGGGGTGGTACTTATAAGAATAAAATTTATCCCCTTCTAATCTTACAAAAATGTGTAATTAGAAAAATTTGCAATAGACATAGTTTATTTCATATTATGGATTTATTTAGAAGTTTGAAAATTCTTCCTGTTAGACAACTATATTATTATAGGTTTTTAAAGGTTTATAGGTTTTTTTAAAGAAGAGGTTACTTAAACAGTAGGGCTTCAAATCGCTTTGGTTTGCGCATTAATCAGAGATTCTCAGTTAATGTTTCAGTTTTTAGAACAACAAATTACCGAAACTTTTTTGATATAACTTCCGTCCGCTTGTTTAACAGACTTCCACAACCAATACGTGCTATTAGAAATTTAAATAAGTTTGTCAAAAGTATAAAAGAATGGCTTTTATGTTTAGAGCATAGTGAAGTAGATAATTTGTTAAGTAGTCTAATTTAATATTTTTATTTTTACCGACCGTATTGTGTAAACAATAGGTAGGTTATGTGATGGCAACAAATTTTGCATATCGAGTTTTCGGTGGGAACGTACTTCTCCATAGTAGGGAAGTGTAAATAAACTATTTTTAGCAACCTGTCGGTCTGTCGGTCTGTGTGTGCACGCGTGTATCTCAAGTTCGGCTGAACCGATTTTGATGAAATTTTATATGTAAGTTTATTTCCACCATGGCACGGATCGATCAACTTTTGGTACATATCAGGCCTCGGGAACTGCATTTTTAGCGGGCCTGTTTTACATTTTTGAGCATATTGAAGAATATATTCAACCGATTTACTTGAAATTTGATATATAAGTTTTGCTCGACCGGCGATGAAACCTCCTAACTTTTGGAAGAAATCAGGCCTCAGCAACTGGACGTTTACTACGGGCCAAATATACATTTTTGTGTATATAAAGAGAAATAATCAACCAATTTCATTGAAATTTAATATTTGAATTCCTTGTATTAAAACAATGAACATGTAAATTTTTTGGAAAGATCAGGGCTCGAAAACTGATCTGCGGGCCGATTTTACATTTTTCACCATATCTACGGAACGAATTGATGGAGTTTCTTGAAATTTGATATTTGAGTTCTGGTTGTTACCGAAACTAACTGGCGAGCATTTCAGGGAATTCGGGTGGCACAAAGCGAAACTCTACTAAGAGCCAAATTTACATTTTTCTAGGTATGTTAACTATAAGCTTACTAATGTCCTAAAAATTGGAAAGAAGTATTTAACAGACATTTTTATAATATTCTGTAACACTTTTATTTAACTAGACAATACACATTGCGGTCGGTTATGTGCTGACCACATCAGATTTTTTTTTTATTGGGTGTCAAATTTTATATCTTGAATTTAAATCTACATTTTTGGTAAATTATAAATTAAGTATGTATAAGTATATAATTTAAGTAAATGGTAGAATTGTAATTTTTACCCACCGTATTGTGTATACAATAGGTAGGTTATGTGATGTGATCTGTCGGTCTGTCGGTCTGTCGGTCTGTCGGTCTGTGTGTGCACGCGTGTATCTCAAGATCGGCTGAACCGATTTTGATGAAATTTTATATGTAAGTTTATTTCTATCATGGCACGGATCGATCAACTTTTGGTATATATCAGGCCTCGGGAACTGCACTTTTTAGCGGGCCTGTTTTACATTTTTGAACATTTTAAAGAAAATATTCAACCGATTTACTTGAAATTTTATATATAAGGTCAGCTCGACCGTTCGCGAAAATTTCTATGTTTTAGAAGAAATCAGGCATCGGCAACTAGACGTTTACTACGGGCCAAATATACATTTTTGTGTATATAAAGAGAAATAATCAACCGATTTTATTGAAATTTAATATATGAATTCCTCGTATTAAAACAATGAACATATAAATTTTTTGGAAAGATCAGGGCTCGAAAACTGATTTGCGGGCCGATTTTACATTTTTCACCATTTTGAAGAAAATATTCAACCGATTTACTTGAAATTTCATATATAAGTTTCCCTTGATGGTCAGCAAAACCCCCTACCTTTTGGAAGAAATCAGATGTCAGCAGCTGGACGTTTACTACAGGCCAAATATACATTTTTGCGTACATAAAGAGAAATAATCAATCGATTTCATTAAAATTTAATATTTAAATTCTCTATACTAGGGCAATGAATATGTAAATTTTTTGAAAAGATCTGGGCTCGAAAACTGATCTGCGAGCCGATTTTACATTTTTTACCACATCTATGGAACGAATGGAATTTCTTGAAATTTGATATTTGAGTTCTGGTTATTACCGAAACTAACTGGCGAGCATTTCAGGGAATTCGGGTAGTAAAGCGAAACTCTACTAAGAGCCAAATTTACATTTTTCTAGGTATGTTAACTATAAGCTTACTAATGTTCTAAAAATCGGAAAGAAGTATTTAACAGATATTTTTATATTGTGTAACACTTTCATTTAATTAGACAATACACATTGCGGTCGGTTATGTGCTGATCAAATCAGATTTTTTTAATTATGAACCTAAAGAGCCAAAATGGTTCTGCATCAATTACATGCACACAGTCGGGTACTTCCGTTCCGAAAAAGATAGGGAATTCAAACAAACAGTTTCTGAAAGGCATAGTGAAGGGCTTAAAATAAACAGCTTGCTTAATTATGTATTTTGTGCACTTTTTAAATACCAATCGTTCGAACTTTAGGAAAAATCAAATTTTTCCCTTCTTTTATTCTTTCAGTTTTTTCTAACCAGGTAATTTCGTTCGAAAATTTTTTGAAACTTTGAATTTTTTTTACCAAATTTTGGCCACTTTTCCTAGCATTAATTTATGCCGCTAAGTGTTGAAAAATTTTTTATAGTACAGAAGATATAGCACGAAAATCATTTCTATGTCAAGATTTAAAGGGCCCTAATAAAATGTAAAAAACGAAAAAATTGTCATTATTTTTGATTTTATTTGATTTAAAATTTCAAGCTTCTACAGGCTTGGGTCTAGAAGAAAAACGAAATCGAAAATTTGGAAAAAAATGACTTTAGATAACGGTAAATTTGAACGGCCATTTTGTTTTTCTAAAGTTTAACTATAGTATACCGCGCTAGGGGAAGCAAGCCGCTGCCTGTATGCGTTTGCAAAATTTCAAAAATGCTTATGGTTTCATTGCAACAAATAGTTAAAAAGGCCATATTCAGGGTTTTGGGGGGTATAACTTCTAGGGGGGGTGAGGAGATAGATAAAAATTTTGTTCTACGGAAATAAGTTTCTAGTAAAGATCTATGTACATACAAAATTTCAGCTTTCTATCTTCAAGGGTGTAGAAGTTTTGTAAACAGACACACGGATAGACGAACGGACGGACGGACGGACAGAGTGAGACTAATAAGCACTTTCTTTCAAAAATTTTTTGGAAAAATGCTAAAAAAGAAAAAAGTAAAAACAAATTTTGTTTTAAATATTTTTTTTTGTAAAAGCAAAGAAAAATTATAACTTGGTTTAGTTTTTCCTTTCTTAAATCAAGAGAGTTGGAAATTGATTATCAAAGGATTAAGTTTAAAAAAACGAGTTTTTGTAGCGAGAAAAAAGAATGTTAAATATTTTTTGAAAAGTGGATACATAATTAAATTAAGTTTTTTATTTTTTTTTGTAGTAATTAAAAGAAATTAATAAATAAAAATAAAAAAAATAGCAATTAATATTAAAATTGTGTTTTAATAAATCGAAGAAAAAAAAATTAATTAATAAAAAGTAACAGGAACTTTTTTTGTGATAATAATAATAATAATAATAATAATAATAATAATAAATTATATTAATAGTACTAATAATAATAACTATGATAATAAGAATAAAAATAGCAATAGTAATAGTAATAAAAAAATAATAACATTAAAAATATTGATACTAGTGGTAGAAAAAAAAAACTTATAACATATATAAAACTAACAATGGCAATAACGACAATAATAGTAATATCAATAAGAATAACAATATTAATAGCAATAATAACAATAATCACAGTCTTATAAATAAATGTACAAAAAAACAATAAACAACGTATTATATCTAAATATTAATATCTGGTAGTATTGGTAGTATTCCCCGGTTCATTCGATAGATTGTATCCCAATTTTTCTCGGGGAGAAACTCTTAGACCTACGATAAACGCATGCAAATCTGTAAATACTGTAGATAAGCTTGCCCCGTCGTCCTCAAAGTTTCGCCAATTTTCGTTCCATCTTTTGTAAGACTAACGCAAAGGGCGGTTGAGGAAAGTGATGGTAAGTATGTGTTGTTGTGTCTTAGAGATCACCGGATTTAAAAAAATGTTAGACTTTTTTTACTTGTATGACCAAGAGGGTCATCTTTGTGTTAATGGAAAAAGGAAACAAGTGTCAAGATCTTGAACCGGCGGGAGGGGTTGCTATGTGATCTTCTATATTTAAGGCATTTTTACATAAAATTCCATGAAGTATGTCTGCCCAAGATGTGGAAAAGGATTTAAAAACTTACCGTGGCCACATTCCTAATAGAAGAATGAATCATCTTCAATTGAGCAGAGAAAACCACGGTAAGTACTTTCGTTCCTAGCTACGGCCCCCCAAATCTAAGTTGTACTGATAATAACACCAGCACTATTAACTGCCACAATATAAATTTTCAAACTGCTTTTATTTCGATTTACTATCAAAATGTTAGAGGCTTACGTACCACTGAAGTTTTTGTAAATTCAGTTGTTCTTGATTGTGATATTTTTATTTTAACCGAGACCAGGTCTTGCAATTCGGTTAATTCTCTTGAATTATTTGGGATCAGTTATTCTGTTTATAGAAGGAACAGATATGGTGCTGTCTCAAGTGTTCTGGTCTCGGTTAAAAATAGTTTTAATACGAATCAGACAGATTTGCACCAGATTTCGTTCTTGCAAATTGTTGCTATCAAGATGGGCTTGATTTGCAAGAATATTTTTATAGTGAATTGTTATATTCGTTCTAATTCATTCGTTGAAATCTTTGAAAATTTCTTCCTGGTGGCTTCATAATGACGAATACTTTTTAATACCTCGCATATTGCACATGATTCTGAGGCAATTTTCATTTATTGTTTAAACGTTAATCCAACAAATTGTTTAACGTCTCCAACAAATTTGTAATAAAGTTAATTTTCAAATAAGGCAATTGGATTTGATTTTTACTACAGATTGGTGTAGTTCAACTGTAAATGACGATAGTTTACCTTTAGGTAATGTAGATAATCATTATTCTCCGATTTATTCCTCATAATTCTATAATTATAAAAGCGAAAATATGTTGTTTGTTTTAAATTTGACTTTTGTAGAACCAACTTTATAGCGTTAAATGATTATCTTTGCACAGTTAACTTTTTTTCTCTTTTTGCTAACTTGGGGATAAATGAAATGGTGGCTAGTTCTTACAACGTTCTAAATCATGCCTTTACCTTATTTACTCTTATTAGACGTGATAGGTCCGTTAACTCTTCACCACCGTGGTTTGATAAAGAGTTGGAAAAATTGGAAAACAAAAAAAAAACCTAGCCTGGAATTCATATATAAAATATAGAGATGGATATAGATATTTGTTTGTCTATTAGAGATGGATATAGATAGACGAATTTGTTTATCTATTTAATCTTTATAAGGCTGCCCTTCAGTCCAAATAAGACAATTACCTTGTTATTATGAGTCATCAAATTAAAAATAATCCAAAGTCTTTTTGGAATTTTTTTAATTCAAAAAAAAAGTGTGATCAATTTCCATCTTTTATGAATTATGAGGGTTTTTCTTCCAATAATTCATTTCATATTACAGAGTTCTTTTGTGATTTCTTTTCCAGCTCGTATAAAAAGGATCTCCAAAACGAGGTGACTGATTACCGGCCTGTTGCACAGTTGTCGTCCATTCCTAAATTATTTGAATTTTTAGTTTTTGATTCCATCTACGATCAGTGTTCGGGAATTTTGGTGTCGAATCAACATGGTTTTGTGAAAAAACGATCAACCATAAGTAATTTAGTTGATGTGACTTCTTACTGTTTGAATACTATGGAGTTTGGTTTCCAAACTGATGTCATTTACACGAACTCATCGAAAGCTTTTGATTTATTACCTCATAGTGTGATCTTATTTAAGTTGGAAAGACTTGGGTTTCCTCCAAATTTACTAAACTGGTTTGAATCATATTTGGTGGTTCGCAATTACTATTGTTTCCTTTAGATTGTGCATTTCAAGTCCGTATGCTGCCAACTCAGGGGTTCCGCAAGGTAGTCACTTAGGGTCTTTGTTATTTATAATGGCAATTAATGATGTTACCTCTGTCAAATTTTAATGCTGATGATATAAAAATTTTTAAGGTCAGTTCTTGCTTGTAGGATAATAATAACTTGCAAGAGGATTTGGTTTCTTTTTCGACCTGGTGCAACTACAACAATCTGCTTCTTAATGTTGGCAAATGTTCGGTTGTTACTTATACGCCCAATTGCTTTCTTTATTGTTCATTATTGTATTCGTTATTAGCTTGTAGAAAGAGCTGATTTTTTAAAGATTTGGGTGTTGTCTTTGATGAAAAATTGACTTTTAGAACTCAGTTGAATGCAATAATCAATAAGGCCAACTCAATGCTTGCTTTAGTAAAAAGGTGGGGCAAAGAATTCAATGATCCTTATATTGGGAAATCTTTGTATATATCATTGGTTCGGTCTGATATTGAATATGCAAATTTGGACGTCACATTATTCTTTGCATGTAGGATGACTTGAGGCGATTCAAAAGAACTTTATTAAATCTTTGATGGGCGGTAGTAGGAGTATAAGTCAAAAATATCAATTTTTCACTAGAGAAAAAAAACTTAATAAAACTGTTCCCTTTTGCTTTGAACAATATATTTAAATGCATTTGTTTCAAAGGTTTGTAAGTGTCGTAGCGCTATGAATTTTTGATAGAAGATGTATTTTGAGCTCTAGATTACATTGGTGTACTTATCAGGTTTTTGCAAAAAATTGACTTATACTCCTACTACCGTCCATCAAAGAAATCTGCATTGCGTGGTCTAAATTGGCATGATCCATTAAATCTGCCGCTGGATGGGGACCGACTTAAATTTTTAAGCCTGAACACTTTAGAATCTAGAAGAATCGTTGCAGACATATTTTTCATTATTCAAGTTAAAAACGAGCAAATTGATGCTACAAGTATTAATATATTTGTCGATTCTAGCTTAAGTACCAGAACTCGGTTTAGATCAGAAAATATATTTATTACGGCTTTTCATCAAACAATTTATGGGAAATACGAACTCTTGAACCATGTGGCTGCCAGTCTTAATTAGCATTCCTATGGAACCGGCAGCAGACTGATGCGTACTTCAGGGTATTCGGAACTATAGTTCAATCCAACACACGCAAAAGAAGAACTTCTTCTCACATCGGTGGAAGAAACTGCAGCGACTCCGATGGGGGCGGAAAATCAGGATCTAATGGAACGAATGGAATTTCTTGAAATTTGATATTTGAGTTCTGGTTATTACCGAAACTAACTGGCGAGCATTTCAGGGAATTCGGGTAGTAAAGCGAAACTCTACTAAGAGCCAAATTTACATTTTTCTATGTATGTTAACTATAAGCTTACTAATGTCCTAAAAATCGGAAAGAAGTATTTAACAGATATTTTTATATTGTGTAACACTTTCATTTAATTAGACAATACACATTATGAACCTAAAGAGCCAAAATGGTTCTGCATCAATTACATGCACTTATATAAACTAGTCGGCTATGCTTGCATTGCATGGCTTGCAAGTATTATGTCTGTAGGTTTGAAATTGTGTTCCATTATATGTGGGATATTTCAAGTTTACTTTTTTCTTCAAAAACACACTTGTAATATACATATAGGCATGTTTTTTTCCTAATAATTAATAAGATCAAACTTAAAATAAGAAAAATTCTTATGCATATAGGTATTTTTTTTCCCTAATAATTAATAAGATCAAACTTGAAGTAAGAAAAATTCTTAAAAGTAATTATGAAAAAGTACATAATAAAACGAATAAGTAGTTCCTTTGAGATCTAATATCTTTTAAGTAATTTATTTTAGAACCTCGCTTTGAGTAATGTCGCACAAAATAGTAAATTACCTTTGACAACAAGCTCTTTAAGCGAACAATTACCGTATACGCATAAAATAATTCTCTACTAAAATGTATGCATATGTATGTATTTGGATTTAATAATACATGCGAATAAAATGCGTGAATGTATAATTAGTTAATACTAATACTATATAGGGTAATGCGTAAGTTATATATCCTCTTCCAGTATAGACAAAATTTCAATACTAATTAAACGATACCTTTTATTTTCTTTATTTTGTTATTCTAATTATACAGGGTGATTCAGAAAGGTATACAACAACATATACCATTGGTTAGAGGGTCGAAAATGGGTAAAACTTTTGTTCCGGAATAGGTGTGAAATCTCAAAGGTTTTCGAGATACAGGGACTTTAACGAATTTTCACGAAATATCTAGTTATCTAAGCTTTTTTGATTATAACTTCCGTTCCGAAAAAGATAGGGGACTCAAACAAACAGTTTCTGAAAGGCATAGTGAAGGGCTTAAATAAACAGCTTGCCTAATTATGTATTTTGTGCACTTTTTGAATACCAATCGTTCGAACTTTAGGAAAAATCAAATTTTCCCCCTTTTTTATTATTTCAGTTTTTTCTAACCAGGTAATTTCGTTCGAAAATTTTTTGAAACTTTGAATTTTTTTTACCAAATTTTGGCCACTTTTCCCAGCTTTAATTTATGCCGCTAAGTGTTGAAAAATTTTTTATGGTACAGAAGATATAGCACGAAAACCATTTCTATGTCAAGATTTTAAGAGCCCTAATAAAATGTAAAAAACGAAAAAATTGTCATTATTATACCCTGCACTTCGTGAAGGGTATATTAACTTTGGTATGGAGTTTGTAACTACTTGAAGGAGTCATCTGCGGTATGGACATATATATATATTCTTGCTCAGCGTAAAATTCTGCGTCGATTTAGACATGTCCGTCCGTCCGTCCGTCCGTCCGTCCGTCCGTCCGATCGCACGATAACTCAAAAACGAATAATGCAATCGACACCAAACTTTCACAAGTTGCTTCTTTTGTGCCAAGGACGAACCCTATTGTTATTGGACCAATTCGGACAACGGGTTCGGGTAGCTGCCATACAACTCAAAGAGTTTATTTTAATTATTTCAAAAACTAATAAAGGTACAAATATAAAATTTTGTATACATGTGTCCAATTATATTCTACATATGCTCTAAAAATTTTAATGGGATAGCTGCACCGGTTCGGGTGGCTGCCATACAACTCCAGAAGCTAATTTTAAATATTTGGAAAAATAATAAAGTCAGATTCATGTAACTTGGCAGTCATGTGTTCAATTATGGGTCAAATATATTTCTGAAGTTTTGGTGGAATTGCTTGACAGGTTCGAGTAGCTCCCATACAAGTCTAAAAGCTTATTCTTAATATTTGGAAAAATAATAAAGTCAGATTCATGAAACTTGGCAGTTGTGTGTCCGATTATGTATCAGATATATTTGTGAAGTTTTGATCGAATTGCTTGACAGGTTCAGGTACTTGCCATACAACTCCAAAAGCTTATTTTACATATTTGGAAAACTAATAAAGTCAGATTCATGAAACTTGAAAGTTGTGTGTCCGATTATAGATCAGATATATTTGTGAAGTTTTAGTGGAATTGCTTGACAGGTTCGGGTACTTGATATACAACTCCAAAAGCTTATTTTTCATATTTGGAAAAATAATAAAGTCAGATTCATGAAACTTGCCAGTTTTGTGTCCGATTATAGATCAGATATATTTGTGAAGTTTTGATGGAATTGCTTGGCAGATTCAGGTACTTACCATACAACTCCACAAGCTAATTTTAAATATTTGGAAAAATTATAAGGTCAGATTCATGAAACTTGACAGTCGGATGTCCAATTATAGGTCAGACATGTCCGTTAAGTTTCTATAGAATGATTTCACAGGTTCGAGTAATTGCTACACAATAACGAAAGGTGCAGGGTATAATTCAATCGGTTTATACCGATTGAAACGTTTTTACTTGTTTTTGATTTTATTTGATTTAAAATTTCAAGCTTCTACAGGCTTGGGTCTAGTAGAAAAACGAAATCGAAAATTTGGAAAAAAATGACTTTAGATAACGGTAAATTTGAACGGCCGCTTTGTTTTTCTAAAGTTTAACTATAGTATACCGCGCTAAGGGAAGCAAGCCGCTGCCTGTATGCGTTTGCAAAATTTCAAAAATGCTTATGGTTTCATTGCAACAAATAGTTAAAAAGGCCATATTCAGGGTTTTGGGGGGGGTATAACTTCTAGGGGGGGTGAGGAGATAGGTAAAAATTTTGTTCTACGGAAATAAGTTTCTAGTAAAGATCTATGTACATACAAAATTTCAGCTTTCTATCTTCAAGGGTGTAGAAGTTCTGTAGACAGACACACGGACAGACGGACGGTCGTCCAGAGTGAGACTAATAAGCACTTTCTTTCAAAAATTTTTTGGACAAATGCCAAAAAAGAAAAAAGTAAAAACAAATTTTGTTTTAAATATTTTTTTTTGTAAAAGCAAGGAAAAATTATAACTTGGTTTAGTTTTTCCTTTCTTAAATCAAGAGAGTTGGAAATTGATTATCAAAGGATTAAGTTTAAAAAACGAGTTTTTGTAGCGAGAAAAAAGAATGTTAAATATTTTTTGAAAAGTGGATATATAATTAAATTAAGTTTTTTATTTTTTTTTGTAATAATAAAAGAAATTAATAAATAAAAATAAAAAAAATAACAATTAATATTAAAATTGTGTTTTAATAAATCGAAGAAAAAAAATTAATTAATAAAAAGTAACAGGAACTTTTTTTGTGATAATAATAATAATAATGATAATAATAATAATAATAATAATTATATTAATAGTACTAATAATAGTAACTATAATAATAAGAATAAAAATAGCAATAGTAATAGTAATAAAAAAATAATAACATTAATAATATTGATACTAGTGGTAGAAAAAAAAAACTTATAACATATATAAAACTAACAATGGCAATAACGACAATAATAGTAATATCAATAAGAATAACAATATTAATAGCAATAACAACAATAATCACAGTATTATAAATAAACGTACAAAAAAACAATAAACAAAGTATTATATCTAAATATTAATATCTGGTAATATTGGTAGTATTCCCCCGGTTCATTCGATAGATTGTATCCCAATTTTTCTCGGGGAGAAACTCTTAGACCTACGATAAACGCATGCAAATCTGTAAATACTGTAGATAAGCTTGCCCCGTCGTTCTCAAAGTTTCGCCAATTTTTCCTTCCACTTTTTGTAAGACTAACGCAAAGGGCGGTTGAGGAAAGTGATGGTAAGTATTTGTTGTTGTGTCTTAGAGATCACCGGATTTAAAAAATGTTAGACTTTTTTTACTTGTATGACCAAGAGGGTCATGTTTGTGTTAATGGAAAAAGGAAACAAATGTCAAGATCTTGAACTGGCGGGAGGGGTTGCTGTGTGATCTTCTAAATTTAAGGCATTTTTACATAAAATTCCATGAAGTATATCTGCCCAAGATGTGGAAAAGGATTTAAAAACTTACCGCGGCCTCATTGCTAATAAAAGAATGAATTATTTTCAATTGAGCAGAGAAAACCACGGTAAGTACTTTCGTTCCTAGCTACGGCCCCCCAAATCTAAGTTGTACTGATAATAACACCAGCACTATTAACTGCCACAATATAAATTTTCAAATTGCTTTTATTTCGATTTACTATCAAAATGTTAGAGGCTTACGTACCACTGAAGTTTTTGTAAATTCAGTTGTTCTTGATTGTGATATTTTTATTTTAACCGAAACCAGGTCTTGCAATTCGGTTAATTCTCTTGAATTATTTGGGATCAGTTATTCTGTTTATAGAAGGAACAGATATGGTGCTGTCTCAAGTGTTCTGGTCTCGGTTAAAAATAGTTTTAATACGAATCAGACAGATTTGCACCAGATTTCGTTCTTGCAAATTTTTGCTATCAAGATGGGATTGATTTGCAAGAATATTTTTATAGTGAATTGTTATATTCGTTCTAATTCATTCGTTGAAATCTTTGAAAATTTGTTCCTGGAGGCTTCATAATGACGAATGCTTTTTAATACCTCGCATATTGCACATGATTCTGAGGCAATTTTCATTTATTGTTTAAACGTTAATCCAACAAATTGTTTAACGTCTCCAACAAATTTGTAATAAAGTTAATTTTCAAATAAGGCAATTGGATTTGATTTTTACTACAGATTGGTGTAGCTCAACTCTAAATGACGATAGTGTACCTTTAGGTAATGTAGATAATCATCATTCTCCGATTTATTCCTCATAATTCTATAATTATAAAAGCGAAAATATGTTGTTTTAAATTTGACTTTTGTAGAACCAACTTTATAGCGTTAAATGATTATCTTTGCACAGTTAACTTTTTTTCTCTTTTTGCTAACTTGGGGATCAATGAAATGGTGGCTAGTTCTTACAACGTTCTAAATCATGCCTTTACCTTATTTACTCTTATTAGACGTGATAGGTCCGTTAACTCTTCACCACCGTGGTTTGATAAAGAGTTGGAAAAATTGGAAAACAAAAAAAAAACCTAGCCTGGAATTCATATATAAAATATAGAGATGGATATAGATATTTGTTTGTCTATTAGAGATGGATATAGATAGACGAATTTGTTTATCTATTTAATCTTTATAAGGCTGCCCTTCAGTCCAAATAAGAGAATTACCTTGTTATTATGAGTCATCAAATTAAAAATAATCCAAAGTATTTTTGGAATTTTGTTAATTCAAAAAAAAAGTGTGATCAATTTCCATCTTTTATGAATTATGAGGGTTTTTCTTCCAAGAATTCATTTCATATTACAGAGTTCTTTTGTGATTTCTTTTCCAGCTCGTATTCTAATAGTATTTTTACCACCAGAGAAATGTTTTTTTTCTCCCTGATCTTCAGCTCCTTCAGTTCTTCCTCACTTTTTTGGATAAGAGGTCCCATTAGATCCTGATTTTCCGCCCCATCGGAGTCGCCGCAGTTTCTTCCACCGATGTGAGAAGAAGTTCTTCTTTTGCGTGTGTTGGATTGAACTATAGTTCCGAATACCCTGAAGCACGCATCAGTCTGCTGCCGGTTC
The DNA here is from genome assembly GCF_029603195.1 of Condylostylus longicornis. Lineage (NCBI taxonomy): Eukaryota > Metazoa > Arthropoda > Insecta > Diptera > Dolichopodidae > Condylostylus > Condylostylus longicornis. The sequence continues at coordinate 217,791 of NW_026578058.1, read as the reverse complement.
CATATGATTGCTAATTAAGACTGGCAGCCACATTGTATCAAGAGTTCGTATTTCCCATAAATTGTTCGACTATATAATATACCTAAACGTAATAAATATACCTAAACCAAGAGACATATTGCGGCGTATATTAGGGATAGTCTCAAGAAGAGCCGCGCGAATAAGAAAAGAAAAGTCTGATGGGCTAGGTTATTCACCTGAACGTGGTGAAGGAAGGCTTACGGCTTGGAAAGCCTTACGAAAGCGGAGTACCGTCTTTTTCTTAACTTCTTCCGAACAACGATGAGGGGCGCTTCAGGGGAACAAAAAGGCCTGAAAAAGCCATGGGGAAGCCTGGAATTGCCGCTACAACTTCAAAAGTTCCCGCTACTGGAAGGGGTGATGACTTGACAATAGTGCTGGGTCTTTGCTGGCAAAGTACCAGTGCAGTAAAAGTTCACAAAAGGGGATTAAAGGATCATGGAAGGACTTTGTCTACAGGGTCAAAGCCAATACACAAGAGCCGAAAAAAGTAATATGGCTATGAGATGGATCCAAATAAAACAGTATGCAAGGGTTCCGGCTCATAGAAAAATCAAGTTAAGGGTTTAACAGTTGAGATACTGTTTGATAATACAACAAGGGGTACACCAAGGACCTGTATCTTATTTAGTACAAAACTAACTTATCTTCGCATTCTGGATTACTGCTGTAAGGGTCAGATAGCTGCATTGGTGCAGCTGAGGTTCCTTGGAGCTGTTCCTCCCTTCCGGGCTACTGTGCCCATCTAGAAGAACAATTGAAGGATCTAGTGAAGTTTGTGAGAGGAGGAACTTGCAGTTGATAATAGAAAGCGACGCCAATGCCCGTCACACCGTCTAAAAATTTTCCAAAAACTTCTAGAAGCAAATCTTAAAACACAACTCGATAAAAGTAAATTTTCCGTTGATTTATCATTACAACGAAGTTAATTATACGAACCGCAAATAAAATTGACGCAATTAATAGGTCTCCAATTTCCAGACTCCTTAATACCGAAAATTCATTAAAGATTTCACTTTTAGCAAGTTGAAATTCCTAATTACAACTCACTCTGCCCTTATTTATCCCAATTTTTGAACAAATTTGTTTAAACAAGAAATGCCAGTAACTTCGCGCACTAGGTGCTTATTATCGCAAGATATTCACCCTGTATGATTATCTATGCTTCACGTACACTCAATGAACACGAATGTAAATATTCTACAATAGAAAAAGGATTACTGGCAATAGTTTGGGCAAAGAAGTGCTTCCGTCCGTATCAATTTGGTTGTAAATTTATCATAAAGACATTAAAACAAACATAGGGGTGTTAGCGATGTGAACCTTAAAAATGAAATTTACTAATTAAACACAAACAGTAATCAATAATTGATATATCTGTAATCTCGCGAAAAATGAGCTCCAAGTTGCAACTACAATTGAAATTAATTACAAATTAATTACAATTAAAAAAGTTTTGCAAATCGTACATATGGATATTTTGTTCTACAAAAAGTGTAAACCATATCACACTCTAATTGACAAATTTAGTTACAGATACAGAAAATTAGGCTATACAAATTCATTTTACTACGTCAAACAGTAAAAGTAGTAACGCCGATACAACACCTTCATATCAATCGAAAGTTTTCACAATACCTTAAATAAACATCTTAGAATTCTTGAAGTTGTAGAAAAAAGAACAAGGTACTCCACATGATGTCCATTCAGTAGTTCAAATCGTTAAAACTTATAATAAGACAATTCCTACGGGAAAAAGACTCATATATTTTGTTAATGATTTAATAAAGTCTCAATATCCAAAAAAATTAAGGAAACTAAAGAAAAAGCAATCCCATGACAACTACTTTAAAATTAACAAGTAAAAACGTTTCAGTCGGTATAAACCAATTGAATTATACCCTGCACCTTTCGTTATTGTGTAGCAATTACTTGAACCTCTAAAATCATTCTATAGAAACTTCACGGACATGTCTGACCTATAATTGGACATCCGACTGCCAAGTTTCATGAATCTGACCTTATAATTTTTCCAAATATTTAAAATTAGCTTTTGGATGGTAAGTACCTGAACCTGCCAAGCAATTCCACCAAAACTTCACAAATATATCAGATCTATAATCGAACACACAACTGCAAGTTTCATGAATCTGACTTTATTATTTTTTCAAATATTAAGAATAAGCTTTTAAACTTGTATGGGATCTACTCGAACCTGTTAAGCAATTCCACCAAAACTTCAGAAATATATGTGACCTATAACTCCACATACAACTGCCAAGTTTCATGAATCTGACTTTATTATTTTTCCAAATATGTAAAATAAGCTTTTGGAGTTGTATGGCAAGTACCCGAACCTGTCAAGCAATCGCACCAAAACTTTAGAAATATGTCTGACCTATAATTGGACACACGACTGCCAAGTCTCATGAATTTGACTTTATTTTTTTTCCAAATATTTAAAATAAGCTTTTAGACTTGTATGGGAGCTACTCGAACCTGTCAAGCAATTCCACCAAAATTTCAGAAATATATTTGAGCCATAATTGGACACATGATTGCCAAGTTTCATTAATCTGACTTTATTATTTTTCCAAATATTTAAAATTTGCTTCTGGAGTTGTATGGCAGGTACCCGAACCTGTCAAGCGATTCCTCTAAAACTTCAGAAATATATTTGATCTATAATTAGACACATGACTGCCAAGTTTCATGAATCTGACTTTATTATTTTGCCGAATATAAAAAATTTGATGTTGGAGTTGTACGGCAGCCACCCGAACCCGTTGTCCGAATTAGTCCAATAACAATAGGGCTCGTCCTTGGCACAAAAGAAAAAACTTGTGAAAGTTTGGTGTCGATTGCATTATGCGTTTTTGACTTATCGTGCGATCGGACGGACGGACGGACGGACGGACGGACGGACAGACGGACATGTCTAAATCGACGCAGAATTTTACGCTGAGCAAGAATATATATATATATGTCCATACCGCAGATGACTCCTTCAAGTAGTTACAAACTCCATACCAAAGTTAATATACCCTTCACGAAGTGCAGGGTATAATAACGAAACTTTGCCCTGATACAAAATTTAAATTTAAAAAGAAACTAATATATCTAAAATGATGTAATTTTCTTTCTAATAATTTTTTTTTTTTTCTGTAACAATCAAAATTTTTATACTAATTTTATTACTAATAACGCATGCTTTTGCTCAGTTCTCAATAGATCTCTTGGAAGTATCTAAGGGCAATGGCTACATACTACTACGCGAATCAGAAATTAAAATAATACATAACTATAAAAGAATAATGCACATAATTGACCTCTTAAAATAATATAAAGAAAGTATTGCTATATTAGAAACTAACTTAGCCTTCTAACTTATATTAGAAACTGACACTTTTAACCTATTAAGTCATAAATTAACAAACCTAAAGTCAGAATTTAATAGCATTGTTCCTTACCATATAAGTAGGCGGGGCTAATTAATTTAGCAGGCAATGCAATAAAATTTCTAATTGATACTGAATAACGAAGATAGGTCAGAAATAGAAAAACATCTCGCGGTCATCGAAAAAAAATAACGGGAATATAATTGAAAATCAAAATAATCAGGTAACAATAATAAAAAAATTTCAGAGCAGATTGAAAAAATAACATTTCATGTTAATGTAGCATCTGAAAGTATGTATAACAAATGTAACAAATAAATTTTAAAATAATATTCACCAAATAAATCAAGAAAGAATGTTCGAAGGATATACCAAATTTGCTTTACCGTTTTTAAACCTAATAAATAATGATCTTAGATATAGAGTCAAGTGTATCTTTTTGATCAGCGTCGAATTCTGAGTTGATTTAGCTTTGTCACTCCATCCGTCCGCGATAACTCAAAAACTAATTGAGCTAAGTTCACCAAATTTTCACAAATGATTTATTGTAGTAAGTGCCAGAACCCTATTTAAATTGGACATGATCGGGGTACCGATCAACTTCAAAATTTATTTGGTTATATCACAGAAACTATAAAAACTGTGGTATTGAAATTTCACGCAAGTCAATTTGTTAGTAGGGCCAATGTGTCCTTGTGGTACCTGCCGTACAACTTCAAAAGTTATTTGATTGTATTTCAAATTTCTATAAAATCAAAAAGCTAGCAGTAAATTCCATGACATTAAAAAATATATTTATTTTTTGTAACTATCCTAGAAATCCTAGAAATAGTTTCGTACATGAATGAAAGTAATTTTAATGGCGTGGTAGCTATATATAGACTGTATTTAAAAGCAGTATTTTCACTTGTTGAAGCGAAAAGTGCTACAATACAATGGAAATTACTAAATAGAAACCAGTATTCTTTATGTTAATAATTTTTAAACTTATAAAAGCTTAATAAATTGTTTTGTTAATGTACTCCTGTTAAATAATTCAGTGGCTTCAAGCACAAACGACTTAAGTCTGTTTTAGTGATTTCGAGATAAATGCATTTTAAACTTTAAATTTAATTTTGAAAAAAGTTATGAAGTTTTTTGAGCCAATTTTTTTTTTGATCGAAAGATAATTAAAAAAGGAAGCGATTAACTCATAATCTGAAGTAAAACAACTAATAGTATTCTATAATTATGAAAAAAGTGAGATAGGCGGTTATAAAAAATTTATAAAAAGCACTTTGCAAAGCATAACTCGACTTAGGCGATTTGTGAAAAATTACTTTTGCATTTTCGTCAAACTTAAGTAGACTTAAGCTGTTGTTGCAAAACTGAAAATATGGTTTTAGGTGACTTAAGTTATATTGAAAAGGGAAGAAATATAATGTTTTATTTTTACGTTATTTGATTTTTCACTTTTTTTTTCAAATATTTGCCATAAAAAACATAAATTGAGGTAAAAAATGAATAAACTTCAAATCAAAATTTTTTCTAAAAGTTTAAAAATAATATTTTCATAAAATTTAAGAAAGGTGACAGTATCTTTTATTCTCTCTCGGATTCTCCAACTAAATATGGATGAGTATCTGCTAAATCTCCAGTCTTTATCGTTTTGTAAAATTTGTAAACCAACAGATAAAAAAATTGCATTAAGTACTCTAAGTTTTTCTTTTTTGGGACTAATTTTCTCTTCTTCTTCAATTTGGAGCATGTCTTGAAAATCTAACTAGTTAACACCTCGTCTTAAAATATAAAAAATCTTTGTATAAACTGTTCTTGTAAAATATTTTTGGAAGTCAATTATCTGTGGTGCGACTCTTTCCACTTAAAAGAATTTCAAAAAGTAATTCAATTACAAAAAGGCTTAATTGTGCAACGGATCTGGCAAAGTTGTTACATTATTGTAAAAATGAGCACATAAAGTAATCTCTAAAATGAGTTTATGGGTTTGGTGTTTGTTACTTTATTTATGTGCTATAGTCCATATGACTTTCTTACTTGTTCATAATGATACTAAACGCGAATTAATTAAAATTTTTAAATCGAAAACAAAATGAAATCGAGTGTGAGTCATTACAACAACTGTAATGAAAAGTCAAATTTGATAGTGAACTCGAACTCGTATAGAAAATAATAATTCGATACTTGTGAAAATTAAATCTCGGAGACGTATTATTAATTACGTAAAGAAAATGGTTTGTTCGTCAGTTTTTCTCCAAGTTCTGCCGTAAAAAGTATATAGATCTCCTTAAAAAGTTGTGGCAAAGTAAATTGGTTCGGAATTTGCTCTCCTATCATAGAGTATATAAGTATTCGATTATCAAATAAACAAAGAATATTGTAAGTTTGCTCGACATTTTTATTTTAGCTGTCAGCATTTACTTTTCAATTAAGACTCCATACAAATTAACCACGAGTCAGTTTCGAGCGTTCATGTACTTGAGTGCATTCAGGAAGCCCGGTCGCGAAAGATTAAGCGAATTTTCTAACCGTTCGGCAAATTGTAAAAGGATTTTTCTTAAAAGAATAAAAGTAGAAAGCCTTTCATATTTTTTTATCTCTACAGATATGTTCACATGCCCTATAGGACTCAAAAACTTGCTTTTGAAGGTTGTCAATTTTAAAATCAGGATCATTAATACAGTCACCACGACCAAAGTCAATTGCGGTTTTCAAAACTGTATTAACTTCGGTTTTTAAAGTAAGATCTGTAGTGTAAATACTTGTTTAGTTACTATAGGACCAGTTTCGCTAATTTCTATGCTTTAAAACACACTGAATCCGTTATGTTGGTTTCAAATATATTGCAATACCTCTAACATCCGCCACAATCATCTCAGCTCTCCTAGCAAGTTCCAAAATTTTTAACGTACATTTATTAAGCGTGAATAAAGTTTATATTGGATACTTTTTGCATTATTTAACAATTTCCAACATCAGCACATTTAAAAACAATAATAAATAACTGTCTTTGTAAAAAATACTTCCTTCGAAATAACAAAAATATAATAAATATTTGAAAATCGAAGAAATTTAATCTCACGGAAATGAGTAATAAAAAGTACAACAAAATATTGTTATTCCCAGATGTACTAATTTTATTTATTGAAAACCCTTGCAAATTATAAAAATTTGAATTTCCTAACAAAATGTGTTTTACTAGTTTATAATAAAAAAATCTGATGTGGTCAGCACATAACCGACCGCAATATGTATTGTCTAGTTAAGTGAAAGTGTTACAGAAAATGTTAATATAAAAATTAAAAAATGTCTGTTAAATACTTCTTTCCAATTTTTAGGACATTAGTAAGCTTATAGTTAACATACCTAGAAAAATGTAAATTTGGCTCTTAGTAGAGTTTCGCTTTGTGCTACCCGAATTCCCTGAAATGCTCGCCAGTTAGTTTCAGTAACAACCAGAACTCAAATATCAAATTTCAAGAAACTTCATCAATTCGTTCCGTAGATATGGTGAAAAATGTAAAATCGGCCCGCATATCAGTTTTCGAGCCCTGATCTTTCCAAAAAATTTACATGTTCATTGTTTTAATACAAGGAATTCAAATATTAAATTTCAATGAAATCGGTTGATTATTTCTCTTTATATACACAAAAGTGTATGTTTGGCCCGTAGTAAACGTCTAGTTGCCGGTGCCTGATCTTTCCAAAAAATTTACATGTTCATTGTTTTAATACAAGGAATTCAAATATTAAATTTCAATGAAATCGGTTGATTATTTCTCTTTATATACACAAAAGTGTATGTTTGACCCGTAGTAAACGTCTAGTTGCCGGTGCCTGATCTTTCCAAAAAATTTACATGTTCATTGTTTTAATACGAGGAATTCATATATTAAATTTCAATGAAATCGGTTGATTATTTCTCTTTATATACACAAAAATGTATATTTGGCCCGTAGTAAACGTCCAGTTGCTGACGCCTGATTTCTTCCAAAAGTTAGGAGGTTTCATTGCCGGTAGAGTAAAACTTATATATGAAATTTCAAGTAAATCGGTTGAATATGTTCTTCAATATGCTCAAAAATGTAAAACAGGCCCGCTAAAAAGTGCAGTTCCCGAGGCCTGATATATACCAAAAGTTGATCGATCCGTGCCATGGTGGAAATAAACTTGCATATAAAATTTCATCAAAATCGGTTCAGCCGAACTTGAGATACACGCGTGCACACACAGACCGACAGACCGACAGGTTGCTAAAAATAGTTTATTTACACTTCCCTACTATGGAGAAGTACGTTCCCACCGAAAACTCGATATGCAAAATTTGTTGCCATCACATAACCTACCTATTGTTTACACAATACGGTCGGTAAAAATATTGATTTGTAGTACAATAATTAGAATAAAAACTCTTGTTAAACACAAAAATTTGATCTTCCTAATAACATGTGTTTTACAAGGGCGTAATAAAATAACACTTTGTTTAATAATACAATTATGTTAGACTACAAAAGCAAAACAATCTACCATCAGGTAGCTAGCCACGTGTCATTTTAACATGGGAACTCCGTCAATTGAAAAAAACATTTGTCGCAGGTAAATCACGAAATGACCTACAATATTATTTGTTAAATAAAAAAATTCAAATCTTAAACATGGGATATTTGGGTAATTAGAGCATTAAAAATGCAGGTAACTTGTGCAGATTTTTTATATTTTGGGTTAAAAAATACAAAAATAAATCTTACTTGTCGCTGAATGTAAGATTTAATTTTAACTATAGTGAACAAGTTTTAAATCACGGACATAAAGTACCTACACTATATATCACATAAAATAATATGTTAAGCGTTATAAAATATTTTTTATTATAAAAAACTAAAAAATATTCTATACTGATTATGTATTATTTTGAACACTAAACGCTTAATTTTGATGTTTTGTTCTTACTTGCACGCGTTATAAAAACCTAACTCAACATAAGAAGCCTTTTGGAATATAATTGTTTTTGCAATAATCGCCTAACTCGAGATGAGTTTAAACAACCAACAATTATTATTTTACACAAATCGCTTATGTCGAGTTAGTATTTGAAAAAACTCAAAATTAATTTTGCAACAAAAGCCTAACTCGAGATAAGCGGTTGTAAAAATTCATACAAATAAAAAAAAATGTCACTAATTTCGATTTGCAACAATAGCCTATTCGAAATAAGTGGTTTGTCCAAAACATAAAAAAGATGTTTTCTGCTCTTAACTCGATTTAGGCGATTAGTGCAAGTGCATATGGTTGCCATTTCGAGTTAGGTCATGTGTGAATCCGACAATAACTCCGGCTGCAATAGTCGGAGAACCACCAAAATTTGTGAGCATATGAAACTCAAAACGGAGAATTCGCTGGTAAAGATATCTCATTTTTGTCTTAACTCGAGTTAGGCGGTTTGTGTTTGAGGGCACTGAATTTTGTTATAAAATTATAAATTAATATGACTTGTATGAATTCTTTGTACAAACAACTATTTGAAAAGTAATATTTGTAGTCAGATTCGGATTTTTTATGAATACTAGAAAACAAACTCTAATGCACTTCCTCTCGAATTTTCTTCATTTCTCCATCAAACTTGCGCTGATGTTGCACCATAAAAGTTCACCGTATGTAAGCCATGGCCTTATTAATGATTGGTAGCAAATTATCTTTACTCTTCTACTAATATTTTTTTTGTAAAACAGTGTCCTTGATGTCATAAAAGCCTTCCGGGTGTTCGATATAATATTCTTTATGTGATCTATATAATGTAAATTGCTCTTATTGCGAACTCGTTCCAACTTTTTCTTACATGATTGTTGGCTTTATCAACCGTGTTGCGAAAAAGGATAGTTTCGCACTTTTTAGCACTTTTCCAAAAAAATTTTTGAAAAAAGTGCTTATTAGTTTCACTCTGTCCGTCCGTCCGTCCGTCCGTCCGTCCGTCCGTCCGTCCGTCCGTCCGTCTGTCCGTCCGTCCGTCCGTCTGTCCGTCCGTCCGTCCGTCCGTCCGTCCGTCCGTCCGTCCCTCTGTCCGTGTGTCTGTTTACAAAACTTCTACACCTTTGAAGAAAGAAAGCTGAAATTTAATACGTACATAGATCTTCACTAGAAACTTATTTCCGTAGAACAAAATTTTTACCGATCTCCCCCCCTCTAGAAGTTATACCCCCCCAAAACCCTAAAAATGGCCTTTTTTAAATATTTGTTGCAATGAAACCATAAGCATTTTTGAAATTTTGCAAACGCAGAAAGGTAGTGGCTTGCTTCCCCTTGCGCGGTATACTATAGTTCAACTTAAGAAAAACAAAATGGCCGTTCAAATTTACCGTTATTTAAAGTCCTTTTTTTCTAAATTTTTGATCTCGTTTTCCTTCTAGACCCCAGACTGTAGAAGCTTGAAATTTTAGGAGCTTTTAGATATTAATAAATAGTTTATTTCATTAGAAGAAAATTTTTTTCCATCTCCACCCCCTCTCAAGTTATCACCTCTTGAAATTCGTAAAATTTGAATTTTTGACACCTTATATTTCCGAAACCGCAAGCTTTTCCAAATTTTTATAAACGCAGAAAGCTAACTGTAAATTCCATGAAATTAAAAAATATAATTATTTTTCTTAACTCACACAATTAACCCTTAAAATCGAGCATTATGTTAACCCCTTTTTGTATTAATTTTTGCTTTATTGCAAAGACTGCATATATGCGTCATCCTAAATATATGCAATTCCAGAAATAGTTTTGTATATGAATAAAAAAAATTTTAATAGTGTGATAGCTATACATAGACTGTATTTAAAAACAGAATTTTCACTTGTTGAAGGGAAAAGTGCTACAATACAAACCATTGGTTTGACCCAACTTTATTATAATTTAATCTAAGTTCCCACACCTTACAGTAAACAATTCAAATTTTAAAAATTTTTTGAATTTTGTCTTAATTTTTTTGAACACTTTTGTTGGCGAAATATATAATAAAATTATTACCAGATGCCAAAGCGTAATTTTTTCCTCTCATATGATTGAGTAGGTATAGTAATTCAGATAGGTACAATGTAAAGAGCTCCGGTGCGTTGACTGTGACCTGAATGAAACCATTTTCAATAGCAAAGATTCTATTCGAACTACAATTTCTATTCTGTATAAAAAAATGATTATTATAAAACATTTCCCAGACAATCGCGATCAAATGTTTTGGAAAATTGCATTTGTTCAATTTATGTATTAAAAACTGTCTGTTCTATGTCCACTAAGCATGCACCAACGCCAAATCCTTGAATACCCTACTGAAATCATTAAATGTTATGAGTGATGAATTACTTACTCGATTTTGTTTAATTTGATCTCCAAATAGATGAACTTCATTGGCAATTTGGGTCTGGAAATTATTTTTGGTTTAAAAGTCTTTTATGTGTTTTTGCTACATATGATCCCATCACATTATAGGAGTCAGTTGAATCACTTGTAATTAATTCACCATTTGAGTTTAAGTCTCATTTTTTTGGATCAATGTTATTATGGATTAGAAGGTTTGTATCGCCATTTTTATACCCTGCACCGTGAAGGGTATATTAACTTTGGAGTTTGTAACTACTTGAAGAAGTCGTCTCCGGTATGGACATATAGATATATCCTTGCTCAGCGTAAAACTCTGCGTCGATTTAGGTATGTCCATCCGTCCGTCCGTTCGATCGCACGATAACTTAAAAACGAATAATGCAATCGACACCAACTTTCACAACTTGTTTTTTTTTAAAAGCCAAGGACGACGGGTTCGGGTAGTATAATTATATATATGCTCTAAAATTTTAATGAGATGGCGGCACCGGTTCGGATGGTTACCATACAACTCCAAAAAAAAATTTTTTAAATCCGGAAAAATAATGTCAGATTCATGAAACTTGGCAGTCTTGTGTAGAATTATAGGTCAGATATTTTTCTCAAGTTTTAGTAGAGTTGCTTGACAGGTTCGAGTACCTGCCATACAAATCCAAAATCTAATTTAAAATACTTGAAAAACAATAAAGTCAAATTCATAAAACTTGGCAATCGTGTGTCGAATTTATAGGTCAGATATATTTCTGAAGTTTTAGTGGAATCGCTTGACAGGTTCGGGTACCTCTCATACAAATCCAAAAATTAGTTTTAAATATTTGGAAAAACAATAAAGTCAGATTGCTGAAACTGCGTAGTCGTACGATTTCGCAAGTTCGAGTGATTGCTATACATCAATGGAAGGTGCAGGGTATAATTCAGTCGGTTTATATCGACAGAAAGGTTTTTACTTGTTCTATGTAATTTTTTTATTTCCCTAAACTCTTATTTTTATACCCGTGCGAACGTATGTTGGAATGGTATACTAAATTAGCCTTACCGTTTGTAACGCTAAGAAATAATAGATATAGATATGGACTCAAGTGTATGTTTTTGATCAGCGTCGAGTGCTGAGTTGATTTAGCTTTGCCTGCCCGTCCGCCCGTCCCAGCGATAACTCAAAAACTAATTGTGCTAAGATCATCAAATTTTCACAAACGATTTTTTGTTGTAAGTGCCAGAATCTTGTTCAAACTGGGCATGATCGGGGTACTGGCTCGGGTAGCTGCCATACAACTTCAAACTTATTTGGCTATATCTCAAAATCTATAGAAGCTGTGGTATTGAAATTTCACACAAACAAATAAATTAGTAGGACCTGTCTGATAAAGGCCGTGCAAATTGCTTGGCTTCTTCTGGAAGCTGCCATATAACTTCAAAAGTTATTTGGATTTATCTCAGAAACTGTAAAAGCTCTGCTACTGAAATTTCTCGCAAGTAAATATATAAGTAGGGCCGACATGTTTGACAAAACTCATTGAAATTTCTTTGCTCTTTCAGGTAGCTGCCGTACAACTTCAAAAGTTATTGGGCTATACCTCAGAAACTATAAAAGCTGTGATATTTAATTTTCGCACAAACGAATATTAGGAAGGGCAATGTGTTTGACAATAATGTCGTTGAAATTGCTTGGCATTATCTCTACAACAGCAACTTCAATGCTGTTTTTATTCAAATTATACCAGTTTCGATGTTTAACATTAAAGTCGCCAGAAATAACGTAGTAGCATCTCGGATTTCGTAAATCAAGTATTTGATATATTTTATCGAATTCTTTAGTAAATCTATTTGAATTATGATTAAAAGCATGAACTGACACAATGTTCAGTTACTTTTTAAATTAGTTTCAATTATACAAGGTTTAACGCATGAAAAGTTATTAAAAATATTATTTTTTATAATGCTAAAATATATAATATTATTATACCCTGCACTTCGTGAAGGGTATATTAACTTTGGTATGGAGTTTGTAACTACTTGAAGGAGTCGTCTGCGGTATGGACATATATATATATTCTTGCTCAGCGTAATATTCTGCATCGATTTAGACATGTCCGTCCGTTCGTCCGTCCGTCCGTCCGTCCGATCGCACGATAATTCAAAAACGAATAATGCAATCGACACCAAACTTTCACAAGTTTTTTTCATGTGTCCAATTATGGGTCAAATATATTTCTGAAGTCTTGGTGGTATTGCTTGACAGGTTCGAGTAGCTCCCATACAAGTCTAAAAGCTTATTTTAAATATTTGGAAAAATAATAAAGTCAAATTCATGAGACTTGGCAGTCGTGTGTCCAATTATAGATCAGATATATTTGTGAAGTTTTGATGGAATTGCTTGACAGGTTCAGGTACTTGCCTTAAAACTCCAAAAACTTATTTTACATATTTGGAAAAATAATAAAGTCAGATTCATGAAACTTGGCAGCTGTATGTCGAATTATAGGTCACATAGATTTCTGAAGTTTTGGTGGAATTGCTTGACAGGTTCGAGTGGATCCCATACAAGTCTAAAAGCTTATTCTTAATATTTGGAAAAATAATAAAGTCAGATTCATGAAACTTGGCAGTTATGTTTCCGAGTTTAGATCAGATATATTTGTGAAGTTTTGGTGGAATTGTTTGGCAGGTTCAAGTACTTACATTACAACTCCACAAGCTAATTTTGAATAATTGGAAAAATTATAAAGTCAGATTTATGAAACTTGGCATTCGGATGTCCAATTGTAGGTCAGACATGTCCGTGAAGTTTCTATAGAATGATTTCACAGGTTCGAGTAATTGCTACACAACAATGAAAGGTGCAGGGTATAATTCAATCGGTTTATACCGACTGAAACGTTTTTACTTGTTTTTGATACATATGGCAACACCACCCCCATCAGGTAGCCAACTTCGATCTCTTCTCACAACAAAATAATCGTCTATTAGCAAATTATTGTCTTCTTTTAGTTTGTTTCACACAAGCATAGTATATCAGGCGCATATTGTTTTTAATGAAGTGCATCCAAGATAGTTTTTTTTAATATATATAAGAGAGTTAGTATTTATAAATATTAATTTTAGATCAATATTATAAAGTATTATGCTTAGGTAATGAATTAATTTTATTAGAAATATATTCAATTTTTTCTGCATGCTCGTTAATTTTTAGCACTTTTCCAAAAAAAATTTTCAAAAAAAGTGTTTATTAGTTTCAGTCTATCCGTCCATGGACATGTTTACAAAACTTCTACACCCTTCAAGATAGAAAGCTGAAATTTAATATGTACAGAGACCTTTACCAGAAATTTATTACCGTAGAAAAAAATTTTTATCTATCTCCACCTACTAGAAGTTTAAACCCTCCAAAACCCTGCAATTTTTTAACTATTTATTGCAGTGAAACCATAAGCACTTTTCAAATTTTGCAAACGCAGAAAGGCAATGGCTTGCTTCCTCTTGCACAATATTCTATAGCTAAACTTTAAGAAATGACCGTTCAAATTTATCGTTATCTAAAATCTGTTTTTATTTTTCAAATTTTTGATGTTACTTTTCTTCTAGACTACAGTTGCGGGAGGCTGAATTTCAAGAGGCTATCGCCTTAAAAATTTGAATTTTGACGTCTTATAGATTTGACGTCCTAGTCTTTTGACGTCTGGCTTTTCCAGATTTCTATAAACGCATGAACATTAAAAAATATAATTATTTTTTTTAGCTCACGCAATTAACCCTTAAAATTGAGCATTATGCCAACCCCTCTTTATATTAATTTTTGCTTTATTTCAAAAACTGTATAAATCGTTCATCCTAAATGTACCTAGAAATAGATTCGCTTATGAATGAAAATAATTTTAATAGTGTGGTAGGTATAGACTGTATTTAATTGTTGATGAGAAAGATGCTACAATGCCAACCATTGGTTTTGCCCAACTTAATTTTTTCTAAGTTTAAAAAATTATTTTGTATTATAAGCCAACGCTTTTTTTATTTAATCAAAGATTGTGTTAGTTTAACTTAAAGGAAATTTCTTCATGCAACTGCAGAACAGATGGATGACGTAATCAAAGGAACGAGTTAAAGGCAGAAAAATTAATTAAAAATTTTTTCTCCTCGAACTGGACTCGAACCAGTGACCTACCGCTTTTTAGGCGGACGCCGTACCAACTGAGCTACAGAGGCATGAAGAAATTGCCGACGAAATGTTCTCTACATTGCTTTTATACTGTAATCCACATGATTACTAAGTATTTGTTTTGTTTTTAAGTTGATTGCTACATACATTCTACTATTGAAACACACAATAACAAGAACATTATATATTTATAGGATTGTGCCTATTACGCTAATTATATTATGAATTTTACTAATACAACATTATAGTTGTGAAATTAATAAGTACGTGCTTATTACACCAATAATTTAACTTAATGGAAATTTCTTCGTGCAACTGCAGAACAGATGGATGACGTAATCAAAGGAATGAGCTAAAGGCAGAAAAATTAATTAAAAATTTTTTCTCCTCGTACTGGACTCGAACCAGTGACCTACCGCTTTCTAGGACCCTCTAACAACTAAGCTACAGAGGCATGAAGAAATTTCCGACGAAATGTTCTCTACATTGCTTTTATACCTTAATCCACATGATTACTAAGTATTTGTTTTGTTTACATTGATTGCTACATACAATCTAATCTACTATTGAAACACACAATAACAAAGACATATATTTATAGGATTGTGCCTATTACACTAATTATATTATGAATTTTACTAATACAAAATCATAGTTGTAAAATTAATAAGTATGTGCTTATTATACCAATAATTTAACTTAATGGAAATTCTTCGTGCAACTACAGAACAGATGAATGACGTAATCAAATGAACGGGTTAAAGGCAGAAAAATTAATTAAAAATTTTTTTCTCCTGCAAAATTTATTTGGCTATATCTCAGAAACTATTGAAGCTATGGTATTGCAATTTCACACAAGCCAATATATTAGTGGGGTCAATGCGTTTGATAAAAGTCGTTGGAATTGCTTGGCTCCTTTTGGTAGCTGTCTTAGAACTTCAAAAGTTATTTGGCTATATCTCAGAAACTATACAAGCTGTAATATTGAAATTTAAGACAAGCAAATAAATTAATAGGCCTAATATTGATCTCATCAAAATTGTTGAAATTACTGCGCTCCTTCTGGTACCTGCCTTATAAAAGCTATGGTAATGAAATTTTACACAAGCGAAAATATTAGTAGAGCCGATGGGCTTGATAAAATTCGCTAAAATTTCTTGGCTCTTTCTGGTAACTGCCATACAACTTCAATAGTAGTTTGGCATACACAGTATCTTGAAAAACACAGTTCTGAAATTTCGCATAAATTAATGTGGTAATACGACAACTTAAAGTCATAATCTGTCCCATAGTCAGTTATGGCATATTTATTCGCACATAGGATAACAAATTCGTACGGGTATCACAGAGTTGACAAGATCAACTTTATTTTTTCTCGTTTTTTAAATAATAATAGACTATCTCAACCCTCTACCAACAACTTCAACAACTGTATAACTGAATAACTGTAGAGACAGAAGTAACTAGAACAATAGTCGGGGCAGTTACCATAATCATAATGACAGTTATAATAACCGGAATAGTAACAATAGTAATAGAAGAAATATAAGAATTGTAAAGCCCAACCATGGAAACTCCGACGCACTGGTTTGAGACACTTCCAGGGACTGGAAGCAAAGCAATTATGTCAATGAACAATCAAATCTGGAATAAGTATGTTCAAGTTCAATTTACGGTTGGCCTTATGTCCAGCTAGAAACCGGCAATTTGCAAAAATTAACATTCCTAGTAGACACAGAGACAGAAATTTCAGTAATAAAAGTAAAATTTATCGACAAGAGCATGTCAAGAAATACAGCAATTATTACGAACATAAAAGATGTAACTGAAGGAAACATTAATACCTTAGGTACACTCAGTTACAGTTTATTTACCTAAAACTAAAACAAAAACTCTCCCCAAAGTACTAAATTCTTTCCCAATAGAAACTGACGGAATTCTGGGATTATATTTCATCAAAAAATTCAGAACAGTCTTAGATAACGATATTCTTAATATGGTAGTATCTCTTTATGAAAAAACTAGCACCATTCCAATCGGAGATACTTTTCAAGAATCTATATTTTTACCACCAAGAGCGGAAGTATTTAGAGTTTTACCAATAAAATTAAAAAAGGTTCGCCTATTTCAAAGGGAAAAATTCAAGAAGGAGTTTTCGTAGCCTTAGTAATAATTACAAAAAACTATCATGTTGTTAAATTAAACACTAACGCAAACTCGGCAATTATAGGAAATTTTAAAAATTTACAATCGAAGCACTGAAAAATTTTATTACATGTCACAAAACAAACTAAACTAAAATAATAGAAATAGCGCAAGTATCTAAAGGTTAATGAAAAAGTCATATACCAGTTTTTAGCAAATAATGACATTTTTGACGTACAAATAAAGGAAAAACTTAAAATTGTTTTCATTTAGAGGCAGACAAATTATCTACGAATAATTTTTACGAACAAAGACGACATACCTGTGCTATATGCAGGGTGTGTCGCATAAGATGACAAATAGTAAATCACCACTTACAAAACCTTGAAGAAATGTTCGAAACATGTTTTAAATAAAATCTCAAACTAAAGTATTAAGTATTTTCAAGAAAGAAGTAGTATACCTTGGTCATAGTTGCACTTCAAAAGGAATGAAAACAGATCCTTAAAAAGTATAAACAATCAAGAAATGTCCAGTACCAACGGATGCTGATTCAACAAAACGACTTGTCGGGTTTTGAAATTACAATCGTGGTTTCATAAAGGGCTTTACTCAAATTGCACACTCACAAAACAAACTACAAGAATCGACTTACCCGTTACATATGATTCACGTTCATTTAAGAAAGGCGAATCAAAATATAAGGCAACTATCGAATAGGAGTTATTAGGAATTAATTTTGCCATTACACATTTGAGACCATATATATGTGGAACACCATATATATATGGTCTCAAATACACTATCCACACCATCCATATATATAAGATACACCATCCACTTGTGTATCTTTTTTCAATAAAAAATCCTTTCTCTAGATTACCAAAAATTCGGTAAGACCCGGAAGTATACAATTTCGAAATATTACAAATTAAAAGTAAAGATAATGTAGGAGCGGAAGCCTTATCCCGGATTTCTGTCGATGATTCAAAACTAATCAGGGGAATACCTTATGCAATGCAAATCAATGTCCACAAATACAAAAGACAGCATAACCAATGAGTGTATGGGTGTATGAATAATACTGAACTAGTAAACATGTCATTAGTGGCATTTGATACATATAATAAAACGTATATGCTACAAATAAAAAATTGTAATAGAAAAAGAGTTGCTAACAGCACAACAAGAAATGTATTTAATAACAAAGGAATACTAGTTTTAGGACAAGAATTAACCTCATTTTAGAAGAACTACTAATGAAAGAAAATATAAAACTCGCCAAATTATGCGTTAAAGATAGAATTTTTGATCATATAATATTACACGCATATAAAAAAAACGGTAACAAGATTATTAAAAGTATTGGTATAACTTTATTAAAACCTCCAAAGGTGGTAACCTCAGAACAAGAAAAAGGTGAAATTTTAAAAAAGGATCACGATGATCTAATGTCAGGGGGGCATTCTGGTTTACGTAGGACCTTATGTAAACTAAAATATCAAATTGAGCAGAAAAACATGAAATCTGAACTAATAACTTATATCAAAAATAAATGCAAACTGAATAAACCAAAAAATTACATGAAAAGTTCATTAGTATTGATCGACTCACTAAGCAATAGCTTCGAAATAGTAGAAATTACCGAGAATGGAAATAAGTACCTAATAACTTTACCATTATCACAGCTATTCCCATACAAAATAAGGAAGTAAAACCTGTGGCAAAAACAACTTTTGAGGATTTTATTTTATATACGGACCAATGAAAATAATGAAAACAGGCAGTGGTACTGAATACGTAAATAAAATAATGCGGGGGCTAACAGAACAGTTTGAAGAAATCATAGAGAAATAAATAATTATTTGAGGATATCCGTCGGTATGCGATCTATTATAATAATAGACCCCGAACACGAAAAAGCACTTTATGAGGGGATTGAACTATGTCATGGATTCTGGAAAGGCTTTGGATTACCAACGGACTCCAAAAAGTTAAAAAACAAACAGCGGAGTAGTTCATTTGTCGCTGATATAACGCACGCCCAAACACCCAACTTATGGGTGACCTACGGATGGTGACTTAGCTGGTTCAATACAACTTAAATCAAGCATATTTTGTAACGCCAAGATGGTAATTGGTTACATTTGTGTTCTTGTTTGCTTCGTAACTAAAGAGTTTTATCTCGAAGCTGTATCAGCCCTGTCCAACCAGGCCTTTATTTCCGCATTGAAGTCATTTATTGCAAGACGAGAAAATTTGGCACATATTTATAGCGACAATGGTAGAAACTTTGTAGGGGCATACAACCACGTAAGAACTTACCAATTAAAAACAGTTTGGTAGACTAAGGGAAGCTGAAGTAAAATCTGTAAACATTTCTAAAAAATTATTAGTAATACCAAACTCATATTTGAAGAATAAGGAAAGTTTCCAGCAAATTTCGAAATTAAATTAAATTCCTGTCCACTTACGCTATTTACAGGAGCCATAAATAATATAGAAACGTTAACACCTGAGCACTTTTTGGTTGGCTCAAATCTATTGAATGGACGCACCAAAAACATAATGAATGTGCCAGAAAATCGGCTTCGGCGATGGAAACTGCAAGCACGTAAAAGTGGCAACAACCGAAATATAATTTAAAAAGGGGCTCATTGGTTCCAGTTCGCGAACTTAATCTACCTCCTTCAAGATGGATAGAGAGAATTTTAGAAAAGCATAAAAATCAAAATTATCTTACAAGAGTAGTCATATTTAAGACAAAAACGGAGAAATTAGGTCGTTAACAAGCCAAGGCCGTTATCAGAACCCAGCCTTACGCTGACACATAATAACAACCCAGAAGGTAGAACTAATTGAACGTCAAAAAATCTATAGAGAAGAAAGCTAATAATTATTTCAGAAAGAAATTGAAGAAATTATATTGAAAGAAAATAATTATTTCATTTTTTCTCACATCGATAGTCCTACCTTAGTTTTTACCCTACACTCTGTCACTCAGTTTAAAAATAATCCAGAAGTGTATTGTTAGGTCATAGAAGAAGTAAATTTCTTTGACGCAGAGTGGCAGCTAATCGTCTATTATGACCTGACCTCTTATTATTAAAATATAAGAGGTCTACAAAGAATATCAGAAATTCTTTTAACGAATTTCTCATCTTTGTTTAGAGAACTAAGTGTTTGTATTCAAAATGCTACAAAATCTGAATACTCTCTTGTCGCTGCCACTAATTCAGTTATCCTAATAATCGACGAGCTAGAACAAGAACAATCTTAGATGCTGTGACATCAACACTACTAAGGCTTAACCATCACATAATAATCTCTCCAAATCTTTTAAGAAAACAGTTGTCTATTATAAGAGGTCATATTCGGCCTGGTAGCTGCATTCTCGAAATCAAAAATACACAGTAACTTCTGCAACTATAAATGTTAATTGCGAGGGAAAACAACATCATCTCGCTTCATATTTGAACGCGAATTTCCGTTGCAACAAGCAGAATTGTATTACATTTTCCACAAAATCCCTAAACCAACACTTCATGAGAATGATTTTGTAGTTGTCAACCAATCATCGGAATACATCATAGTTATTTTGGCTCGTGACTATATTATTGATATTATCCAATTAAGCAAACTGAGTTTGAAAACTGCCTATCTTTTAACGTCATCAAATTTTATTTTCGTAAGTTGAGTCCTATATACAACGAAAAATCCGAAGTTGCTCAATGTGAAGTTAAACTACTCAACCACCAAACAGAATTACCTGAAAGTTGTGTGATTTCAAAGATGAGTCCGCAACAAATATGGATTACTATGAAAACCACCAATACAACTTAACTTGTAACAACAATACAATCAGTTTAACACTTGAGCAAGCAGGAATTTTACAACTTCACAACTGTCAATTGAAAAAACTAATAATGGCAATTCCTTCGCACGTTGTTATTACCAATCAAGTCGAATTATCGCATCTTCCTGCTAAGAGTATCAACAAGTTCGTAAGTTCTATCCGCAACTTACCACAACATCCATTAGACAAAATAAATTCAGTTATTTAGTCTAATATTAGGTATTCAGAAAATGTTAGTAAGTTTGAAGAACAACTACATCAATTGAACATAAATGAACGACTAGTTGATGTCCACCAAGTGGTGCACTATGTACCTAGCACCATTATCTATATAATTATACTAGCATTTGTATTATTGTCCATTATCACAAAATGGATAGGTCAACAACAAATTCCGCAGCCTCAACCTCGAGCTCGTAATCGTTCATCTATCACGGCTTCTTGTCTTGCCTTTCGAAGGGCAAGATTCTGTCTTGCCTTTCAAAGGGCAAGATATTCTTTATTATCATTTTCCCACTTATTTAAACTACTAAAATTGCTAAAATTTTAGTTTGTCAAAACGCACATGTAATATTAAATTAACACACATGTATTTGCAAATATTATAGTTAGTTAATGTAAATATTTTCCCATATATAATTTTCTAACAAATTTTAATAGGAGTCAAACTACATCTTGTTTTTTATACCCTGCACTTCGTGAAGGGTATATTAACTTTGGTATGGAGTTTGTAACTACTTGAAGGAGTCATCTGCGGTATGGACATATATATATATTCTTGCTCAGCGTAAAATTCTGCGTCGATTTAGACATGTCCGTCCGTGCGTCCGTCCGTCCGTCTGTCCGTCCGTCCGCTCGCACGATAACTCAAAAACGAATAATGCAATCGACACCAAACTTTCACAAGTTGCTTCTTTTGTGCCAAGGACGAACCCTATTGTTATTGGACCAATTCGGACAACGGGTTCGGGTAGCTGCCATACAACACAAAGAGTTTATTTTAATTATTTCAAAAACTAATAAAGGTACAAATATAAAATTTTGTATACATGTGTCCAATTATATTCTACATATGCTCTAAAAATATTAATGGGATAGCTGCACCGGTTCGGGTGGCTGCCATATAACTCCAGAAGCTAATTTTAAATATTTGGAAAAATAATAAAGTCAGATTCATGTAACTTGGCAGTCATGTGTTCAATTATGGGTCAAATATATTTCTGAAGTTTTGGTGGAATTGCTTGACAGGTTCGAGTAGCTCCCATACAAGTCTAAAAGCTTATTCTTAATATTTGGAAAAATAATAAAGTCAGATTCATGAAACTTGGCAGTTGTGTGTCCGATTATGTATCAGATATATTTGTGAAGTTTTGATCGAATTGCTTGACAGGTTCAGGTACTTGCCATACAACTCCAAAAGCTTATTTTACATATTTGGAAAACTAATAAAGTCAGATTCATGAAACTTGAAAGTTGTGTGTCCGATTATAGATCAGATATATTTGTGAAGTTTTAGTGGAATTGCTTGACAGGTTCGGGTACTTGGTATACAACTCCAAAAGCTTATTTTACATATTTGGAAAAATAATAAAGTCGGATTCATGAAACTTGGCAGTTGTATGTCGAGTTATGGGTCACATATATTTCTGAAGTTTTGGTGGAATTGCTTAACAGGTTCGAGTAGATCCCATACAAGTCTAAAAGCTAATTCTTTATATTTGGAAAAATAATAAAGTCAGATTCATGAAACTTGCCAGTTTTGTGTCCGATTATAGATCAGATATATTTGTGAAGTTTTGATGGAATTGCTTGGCAGATTCAGGTACTTACCATACAACTCCAAAAGCTAATTTTAAATATTTGGAAAAATTATAAGGTCAGATTCATGAAACTTGGCAGTCGGATGTCCAATTATAGGTCAGACATGTCCGTGAAGTTTCTAGAGAATGATTTCACAGGTTCGAGTAATTGCTGCACAATAACGAAAGGTGCAGGGTATAATTCAATCGGTTTATACCGACTGAAACGTTTTTACTTGTTAATTTTACTTTAAGTAAATTTGAAACCTATATGGTACGTAAGTTAATATGGGAAAATCAAAAATTTTATAAATTCATAAAATTATTAAAATTCAAAATCTATTTCTGTGGCAAGCATTTAATTTTATGCAGTATAATTTTGGCGTAAATAGGTCAGATTTTTAATAAATAAATTAATTAAGTTCAAACTAAACTACAAGAAGTTTTTTTTGAATTAAACTACCTAACATTATTACTGTCATTATTAATGTTGCTATTATTATTACCGACCGCATAGTATATACAATATGTAGGTTATGTGATGGCAACAAATTTTGCATATCGAATTTTCGGTGCGAATGTACTTCTCCATGGTAGGGAAGTGTAAATAAACTATTTTTAGCAACCTGTCGGTCTGTGTGCACGTGTGTATCTCAAGTTCGCCTGAACCGATTTTGATGAACTTATATGTAAGTTTATTTGAACTATAGCATGGATTGATCAACTTTTGATATTTATTAGGTCTCAAGAACTGCACCTTTTAGCGAGCCTGCTTTACAATTTTGTTCATTATGAAGAAAATATTCGACAGATTTACTTGAAATTTCATATGTAAATTTCATTTACCCGTACGCTCAACCTCTTGAATTTTGGAATAAATCTGAAATCAGTAACTGGACGTTTACTATGGTCCAAATACACATTTTTGCAAAATAATCAATAGACTTCCTTGAAATTTAATATTTAATTTTTTCGTATTAAAACAATGAATCTACAAATAATTTGGAAAGATCAGAATTGGAAATTTGATCTGAGGGCCGATTTTACAAAATTTACCGTATATACGGAACGAATTGATCAACGAACATTTGGCGAACATTTCAGTCAATTCGGGTAGCATAAAGCGAAACTCTACTAAGAGCTTAATTTACATTTTTCTACTTATGTTAACTAAAAGTTTAATAATGCTCCAAAAATTGGAAAGAATAGTATTTAACAGACATTTTTGTAATGTTCTGTAACACTTCCACTTAACTAGACAATACACATTGCGGTCGTAGTATGTTGACCGCTTCAGATTTTCGCTATTATTATAATTTTAATTACTTTATTTTTATTATTCTTACTGGGGGATAAAGGTTAGTATCGGTCCTAGTCCGCAAGTACTCCCAACGTGGTTGCGGTAAGTGCTAGGAAAGGCTGGTCTGATGGGAGTAGCTCTGCCAACGAATCTAGATCTCACTTCCCCGAAGGTGAGCAACATGGTGTCTGCTGGGTATTCCCTGGGAAATTAAAAACGGGCTGATTAGGCTGCAAGAATCCACAGAGGTACTGAAGCAGTTCAGGCGACCGAATCTTGGAGATTGATTCGGCGCATACAAGTACGGACGCAATAAAGAGAACAAAAAACGGTAATGCGGGTCCAGCCGGCAGAATCGTGGAACTTCCGGTGCAGAAGGAAGTTCGTGAACAAGAAAATGGAGACTGGATCTTATTGACAAAGAATGGACTTGTACAGAAAACCGGCTTGCAGCACATTACCTCCGTCAAAAGTGAGTTCGCTAGCAATGAACGAAGTGGGAAGAAAAGTGAAAGTAAATTAAATAAGCCGGATAAACTTAACAGACAACAAAAACACAGGCGGAGGCAGTATTTATTAAGCCAATAATAGGGAAAACTTACGCTAAGATTTTAAAGGAAATTAAAGAGCGAGCCAATACAGAAAAAACGGAAACAGTGATAAGGGGCATCCGAAGAACGGAAAAAAATACTTGGAAAGACGGCAAATGTATGGGGACTTAAGGCGAAAGCGACGGTAGAAATAAATACGAGATTTTGAGTGCTTGACAATGGAGGAAGAAGTCAAAGTTACAAAGGAATTTGGATTGCATTGGAAAATGCAATTGAAAACTAAGCCAAACAGGAGAGAACAATGGATGGCAATCATAAAACTCGATGGGAAGGATGCTGTAAACCTATAAAAGTTATATTTTCCCTTACGCCAGAAATACCAAAAATAAAAACTTAACTTTCAAATAAAATTAAATCAAACGTTGCAATTAAACTTTAATATATTATTACGTAACTATTTGAAATCATTTAATTGAAACGTGATTTACCAAAAATAAATTATTAGCATGAAATTAAAATGAAACTTGAGCGTTGCAATTAAACTCTCATATTTCATTATTGAAAATCGTTTAATTGCAACTTGATTAAACTCATACAAATTAAACTAAAGCAAACTTCTAAATATTCAAATTCTCCGGAACGGGAAGTTGTAGCGTTTTTCGAAAAACACTCGAGCAGATTAAAAAGAAGAAAGACTATCAGGATCTTGTAAGAAAACTCACATAGGGGTAGGACAGCTAATGAGCTACTGACACAGATGATTAGGGGAAAACCGATTGATGTGCTAATAATAAACGAGCAATACCGGAACAAAGACGATGTAGGCTGATTTCCAGACAAAACTAATACGGCAGCTATTAATGATTTTCCCCGTAGTAAATACGGGGAAAATGCCAGTAGAGGATCATGGAGCGGGAAATGGATTTGTCTGTATTAGGAGCGGTCGGATGAAAACAAGCTGTTTTTTAACGCCTAATCAAAGCGCACAAGATTACCGGGAAAGGATGGAGGACATGGAAGATGCAGTCGTGGACACAAATGGAGAGGTAATACTAGCCGGCGATTTTAACCCGAAGTCAGTTGTTTGGCGAATAGGTGAAAGGTCCACACTTTGTTCCCAACGCATCCTAGAAGAGAAGTCCATTCTTCACAATTGACGAACCGGAATCAGCACCGAAAACAATAAGAAAAACTTGATATGGCCAGCACATAACCGACCGCAATGTATATTATCTAGTTTCCATAAGATTATGAAAATGCGTTTTAAACACTTCTTTAAAATTTTAAGGACGATAATAAACTTTTAGTTAACATACCATAAAAATGTGAATTTGGCTCTTATAAGAAATTTATTTAACTTCTGGTAATAACCAGAACTCAAATATTAATTTTCAAGAAATTCCATCAATTCGTTCGGTAGATATGATAAAAAATGTAAAATCGGCCACCAGATTAATTTCCAAGCCCTGATCTTTCAAAAAAATTTATAGGTTCATTATTTTAACACCTCGAATTTGAATATTAAATTTCAATTAAATCGGTTGATTATTTCTTTATATACGCAAAAATGCATATTTCACGCGTAGTAAGCACCCACTTGCTGACGACTTATTTCTTCCAAAAGTTGGAATGTTTCGCGGACGGTCGAATGAATAAATGGAAAGTTCGGGTGTTTCGTGGTTGGTACTCATCATTAAGGAAAAAGACGGAGAGTTTTCGGCATCTTCTTGTGTCTTAAAGGCCATTATGCATGTTAGATATGGTGGGAAAATATTGGAGAAATTAATTAAGATTAAATTGCAAATAGCAATAGAAGCGTCAAGAAAGTAGTAAAAACGCAATTTGGACCCAGACAAGCAAGATCAACAGTGGATGCCATTAGAATTGTTACAGAAGAGGTGAGAGCAGCTGAGCCTGGGAATCATCATTCGAGAGCCATGGTACTGCTCGTGACGTTGGACGTTCAAAATGCATTCAATTCGGCTAGGTGGACGGATATGATAGAGGCACTGAGAAAACATTTTTTCATTCCAGTGTATATCCTAAGGATAATAGAGGATTGTTTGAACGATAGGTAGTTAGAGTAAAACACAAACGATGGAAACAGAATGAAGCAGCTAAGAGCAGAAGCAGCACAAGGATTGATTTTTCGATCTGACTTATGGAATGTATTGTACGACGGCATATTTCAGTTATGGCGACGAGAAACATGGAGGAAGCACAAATGAAACTTAACCAGAATATGCGGAGAGTCAACACGTTGATAAAAGGCCATGGTATAGACCTGGAAAAAACCAAGATAGAAATAGCTATTCTCTAACAAATGCAGCAGCATTAGCAGTATACGTAACTTAATTATTGGAGGCACATCAGTCAGGTAGCAGACAAAACGGAAATCCTTACCAAAAAGGAAGCTTATGGCAAACATCGGAGAACCAAATCCAGAAAAGACGAAAATTATTTTGACTTCAACACAATCAATACTATTGTATAGGGCGGAGATATGAGTAGATGCTTTAAAGAAGAAATATTGTAGAAAACGACTTTGCAAGCAGTAGTGGTGATATCGAACGTCATCCCGATAGAAGTGTTGACTCAAGAAAAGAAGAAAATATATGTAGGAGATCCAGACACAGATAGGGGAAACATCGCAAAATCAATATGACGGTGGAGAGGCAAAGGCATTGGTATAATGGTTGGAACGGCAGGGGAATGGCAAAACTATTAACGATTTTGCAAATTTGGAGCAACCGAAGACAGAGAGAAGTAAATTGCTGTCTGGACACGGATATTTTCGGGCTTATCTGTATAGAATACGACATAGAACGCAGGACGTCGATATTGTGAGATATCGGTGCAGCACACCTTTTTGGAATGTGGGGAATGAAACGAAACATCGTTACATCAACCGTGGAGTAGATGACACTTGATAACATTGTAGAAATGGTGCTAGAATCAGAAGACGTATGGAATATTATAGGTAGACCTATAAAAAATCAATATACAAAATACGTTAAAAACCTACATAATATTCTATAAAATAAAAATTTTCAAAAGTGCAATATTTCAAAAATCGCGAGATCTCAAATTCCCTGATGTAGTTTTAAAGTAAGTACTTAATCATTTTGTTTTTTAATCTTATTCAATTTGGCAAAGTGAAGAAAAAACTGAGATCTTAAAAGATTCAATACTGTTTCTGCCAATTATTAACCAAAAATACATTTTTTTACTTTTATAAATTTAGCTATAACTCGTTGGAGATAATGTATATAAACTGTAGACATAGTTAAGAAAGAGTGCGACTTCAAACTCTAAATTCGACTTACTCGAAACATAACACTGGGATCGCGTGATATTAATATATTTCGTAGTGTAGATAGTCGAGTCCTGTTCCTAACTACTTTACTGTTTGTATTACTTACATCATGCCCAATGAAGCCGCACTCAATTACTACATCTTTATGCAATTATGAGATCGGACGTAGCAGAAAGTAAAGTAACATTGAAAGATTTGTATCCAATTTTATATTTTAAGCTCTTAGGAGTGATATTTAGAATGTTTATAAATAATAACGATGCGTACTAAATTTTCAAATGAAATATTAATCTGTTAAACAACACTAATATTGCTGAAATAATTAGCTTTTTTAAGCTATATGATAACCATTGTTATTAAAATAATAGTAGATTCTTTATTTTAATAACATGTATGATTAAAATAACTACCAGCAATCTTTTTAACCATTTCTACTGTTAATTTCATTGGTAATTTACAAAAAAAAAAGACAAATTACTCATACTATTAAAATAACAATAACTGACAACTTCATTTGGTAAAACAATGACTCGTACTATTAAAATTATCACATATATTAATTTCGATAATCGCTTTTATTATATCAGACTGCTCAAATTTGGTAAAGCAAAAATCGCAAGTTTTTAAGAAAACCAGAAAAAATAGAGTTGACCTTGTCAACTCTGTGATACCCGTACGAGTTTGTTATCCTATGTGCGAATAAATATACCATAACTAACAATGGGACAGACTATGACTTTAAGTTGCCGTATGACCATATTAATTTATGCAAAATTTCAGTACTGTGTTTTTAAAAATGCTGTGTGTGCCAAACTACTACTGAAGTTGTATGGCAGCTATCAGAAAGAGCCAAGAAACTTTAACGAATTTTATCAAGCACATCCGCCCTACTAATATATTGGCTTGTGTGAAATATCAATATTACAACTTTTATAGTTTCTGAGATATAGCCAAATAGCTTTTAAAGTTGTATGACAGCTACCAGAAGGAGCCAAGCAATTTCAACGACTTTTATCAAACACATTGGGTCTAGTTATATATTCGCTTGTGTGAAATTTCAATACCATAGCTTCAATAGATTCTGAGATATAGACAAATAAATTTGGCAGTTGTGTGGCAGCTACCCGAATCGCTACCCAGTTTATTCCCAATTTAGATAGGGTTTTGGCACTTACTACAATAAATCATTTGTGAAAATTTGGTGAACTAATTGAGCTAAGGTTTTTGAATTATCGCTGGGATGGACAGCTAAACTAGCTCAGAATTCGACTCTGATCAAAATCATAGGCTTGAGTCTATTTTTAAGGCCGTTATTTCTTAGCGTTACAAATGGTAAGAAAAATTTAGTATACCCTTCGAACATATGTTCGTACGGGTATAAAAATCACGTAATGGAATATAAAAACGCCAAAA
Source organism: Condylostylus longicornis (assembly GCF_029603195.1). Taxonomy (NCBI): domain Eukaryota; kingdom Metazoa; phylum Arthropoda; class Insecta; order Diptera; family Dolichopodidae; genus Condylostylus; species Condylostylus longicornis. The sequence goes on along the minus strand of NW_026578058.1, from coordinate 188,480 downwards.
AACTTCATCCAAACTTAGGAGAAAATTATATATTATTGTATAATAAAAATTATAATGTAAAAAATTTTGGAGCTATTTTATATATATTTATAGTTTTTCATCTTTATTCTATTTATTAAGTTTCAAAAAAAAAATTAACAATATTTAATAACTCTTATAAAAAAGAATGAAAAAACAAAGCTACCTTCTTCACGCCAATCTTATTAACATTATATTAAATGTATTTTTTAAATTCCTTTTTGTTAGTTTAAATAAATTTGAATATCGTTAGTATTAAGGTAAAATATTTTTAATGTTAAATTTAAATTAACTATTACAATGTTTATACATATGCCATTAAGTTCGTCACAGAAAACCGAAGACACAGAGAAGTAAATTGCTGCGAAATGCAGTTTCCGTCTGGACACGGATATTTTCGGGCTTATCTGTATAGAATACGACATAGAACGCAGGACGTCCACATTGTGAGAGATCGGCGCAGTACACCTTTTTGGAATGTAAGGAATGAAACGAAACATCGTTACATTAACCGTTGGGTAGATGACACCTGATAACATTGTAGAAATGATAACAGAATCAGAAGACATATGGAATATTATATGTAGGGCGATAGAAGATCAATATACAAAATACATTAAATACCTACATAATATTCTATGAAATAAAAATTTTCCAAAGTTCAATATTTCAAAAATCGCGTGATCTCAAATTCCCTGATGTAGTTTTAAAGTAAGTACTTAATCATTTTGGCGAGGAAAATAGAATTAAGGAACTGTTGTTTCTAAATTTTAATATGTAGAATGATACTTTTGGCAGTGACTCAATTTTTTAATCTAGAATTTAAAATTTTATAAGAGGGTTATTAATTTCATTAGTAATTTAAAATAAATGACAACCTCATTTGGTAAAACAATGACTCGTACAATTAAAATGATCACATATATTAATTTCGATAATCGCATTTATTATATCAGAGTGCTCAAATTTTTTAAAGCAAAAATCGCAAGTTTTTAGAAAAATGAGCAAAAATAGGGTTGACCTTGTCAATCAAATTAAAAATTAACAATATTTAATAACTCTTATAAAACAGAACAAAAAACAAAGCTAAATTTTTTTTAGTTAGTTTAAATAAATTTAAATGTCGTTAATATTAAGATAAAACCTTTTTAATGTTAAATTTAAATTAACTACTACAATTTTTATACATATGCCATTAAATTTTTCCGATTGAAAAATATCAGCATCATCATCATTATCATTGCTTAAATATTTTGTTATGTTTTTTAAGAAAACAATTGTATTTGTTAAATAAAATAAGAAAAAATGTGATGTGATCAGCACATAACCCACCGCAATGTATTTTGCCTAGTTTAGTGCAAGTGTATTTCGAAGGAGGCTGGAACACTTGGTTGTTGCCAGAAGTGCGGGTAAAATTTTTGGGGGTAGCATTAGATTCCGAGCTTCTTGGGCGAAGTTAGAAAGAGGCTGTGCAAAGTTAGAAAGGTGCAGGCCACCCGGCACTTATGGTTTACTGAGCCATATCGGGAAGGACGTGGAACATCATCATGTGGTGGTTGTGTACTATGGTAGTGGTACCGTTCCTTATAAATAGGACGGCGGCATTGGCGAAAAACCGTGGCATTTTGTACAGCCAGGAGGAAACTATAACGATTTGAGAGACATTTGAGAGAATCGTATGCATTTCAGAGACAGAGGCTATGAGAAAGTGCCCAACCGCGGCAATGGAGTCGATTTTGAGATCTAGTCCTTCGTGTCTTGTTGTTGAAAGAAATTTTCATAATTTTCTTTCTTTTAATGTTAAAAAAAAGGTTAATTTAGTGATATTACAATTAAGTGGTACTGCAATTTACAGTTTAAAAAAAGACATTAATGAAGGAGTGATAGAAAGAATTTATGTGACTAAAATATAACTCATATTCATACCATAGTAATTTTTCGCTTGCAATAGTTGGGAACCGTTGTTCGTGGTCAATAGTGTTTTAATAACGCTCAGTTGACCAGTACGAATGTTTGCATGAATTTTTTCTCTTCTTTCCTAAAATAATATATTTTAATATCTTTTCAAACTTTTTGATAGAGGAAATGAGCGTTTTACTTCAAAAGGTCTAACATTTTCCAGAAATTTGACGAGATCAGAATTTTTACGCAAGCGGCATATATCAACAATAGTATCACCTTCTTCCTCTATATCCAAAATGTGATCATAACCATTAATGAGCATATGCTGAAAAACTTTTTCATCTCCTGTATTTGAAATTTGTTTTAGTGCAATAAAAAAGTCAAAAGATGTGTTAAATTTTATAATAGTTTTAATTGAGTTTTCATTATTTTTATTGATGTTTTCAAAATAAAAATTTGTTTTTACCAGTTGTCGCCAAACCGATGATGTATCTGTCGATTTCTTTAGCATTTTCAGGTTGATTAGCTTGAAGAGATACATCTCTTGCTGTGCGATACAATTCGTCCCTGTATGTGATGTCAATATTTGATTCATCGATTAAGGCAATTAGAGCATTTCGACTGTGTGATCTAGCACATGCAAAGTGTAACAAACTTTGACCATGTTCGTCCCTTTCATCTGCTAAAATGTTTGAGTCTGATAAACTTGAATCATCATCTGTAATATCATTTCCAATACTAAATGCAAATTCAGACACTCGAAACGGTGCTTCAATACTTCTTGCACTCGGTTTTGGATTTTCTGCAGGAAAATATGAGCAATCAGTTACTTTAGGATTAGTTTCAACGCTCACATTAACAGCACCACGTTCAGTGTAATCCTGAAGAAAAATGCTTAAGTACTCAATAGGATCATCAGGCCTCTTGTCAACAATTTCGGTCAATGCCTGGATTAATGGATCCGCTAGATCTAACAAAAATTTGGAAAATGTGTCACAATTTACTGAAATGCTAAAACTTACTTAGAATTGAATAAACTTACTACTTGCCAAATATTTTCCATCCTCAGTGTTGTAATGTAACATGTATGATTCAGCTTTATTTTTAAAATTATTAAAATAATTGTTCTTCAGCACATACGCGCTAGACTCTCTACATATTCCAACTAAAAATATCACCCAAAAAATAAAGAATTAAAAATTTAAACATAAAATCAAAATTACTTCAAATACTTGAAATTTAATCGGAGTATATGAAAATTATTTAAACTAGTAACTTAATATTTATAAAAAGACAAACAAGTCATGTAGAACTAATACATACACATATCTATTGATATTAATGTTCAATGCCATTTTTCATTCGCACAATCTTACAAAAATTCCTCTAGTTAAAAGAGCCAAAAACTTTTAACTTAATGGAAATTTCTTCATACAACTGCAGAACAGATGGATGACGTAATCAAAGGAACGAGTTAAAAGCAGAAAAATTAAAAAAGTTTTCTCCTCGAACTGGACTCGAACCAGTAACCTACCGCTTTTTAGGCGGACGCTCTACCAACTGAACAACAGAGGTATGAAGAAATTGCCGACGAAATGTTCTTCACATTGCTTTATACTGTAATCCACATGATTACTAAGTATTTATTCAAATTGAGTTGCTACATGCAATCTACTATTTGAAACATACAATTAAAGAACATATATATTAATGCCCTTGGCATACATACATATTTATGTATATTATGAACAAATGTACATATAAATTTTTGGGGCATTTGACATTTGTGAAAAATTATTTTCTTTTTCTTGCTTTTTAGCGCTTTTCCAAAAAATTTATCTGAAGTTCGGCTAAACCGATTTTGATGAAATTTTATATGTAAATTGATTTCGACTATGGCACGGATTTATCAACCTTTGGGATATATCAGGCCTCAAGAACTGAACTTTTAAGCGGGTCTGTTTTACATTTGTGATTGAAAAAAGTATGCAACAAATTTTCTGGAAATTTCATATATAAGTCTCATACCAAATATACATTTTTGCGTATATAAAGAGAAATAATCAACTGATTTCGTTGAAATTTAATATTTAAATTTGATGTGTTAAAACAATGTATCTGTAAATTTTTTGGAAAGATCAGGGCTCGGAAACTGATCTGAGGTCGGTTTTACAATTTTTACAAAATCTACTGAACAAATTCATGGAATTTCCTGAAATTTAATATTTGGTCTCTGGTTATCAGAAGCCAGTATTAAATACCAGAAGCTACTGGCGAACTTTTTGTATAATTTAGGCGGCGCAAAATAAAACTCTCCTAAAAGCCAAATACACGTTTTTCTAGGTGTGTTATCTAAAAGGTTATTAGTGTCTTTAAAATTGCGAAGGAACTGTTTAAAACGTATTTCGATAATCTTCTGGAATACTTTTACAAATTTAGACAATATACATTGCGGTCGGATACCGTTTGTAACGCTAAGAAATAATGGTCTGAGGTATAGACTCAAGTAAATATTTTTGTTAATCGTCGAAATCTGTGTCGATTTAGATTTGTCTGTCCGTCCGTCCCTACGATAACTCAAAAACTAATTGAGCTAAGTTCACCAAATTATTTGATTATATCTCTATGGTATTGAAATTTCGCTCAAGTAAATATATTACTAGGACCAATATGCTTAATGAGAGTTGTTCAAATTGCTTGGCCCCTTCTGGTAGCTGCCATACAACTTCCAAATTTATTTGGCTATATGTCAAAAATTGTAAAAGCTGTGTATTTGATAAAAATCGATGAAATTGTTTGGCTACTTCTGGTAGCTGCCATAAAACTTCAAAAGTTATTTGGCTATATTTCATCATCATCATCATCATCATTTGGCACTACAGCCCGGGGTAGGCTTTGGCCTTCTGCACAATTTGCCTCCAAGTTGTCCTTTCCTGCGCCGATGTTTTCCAATTTTGGATCCCTAGCTTTCGCGCATCGCTTTCTACATTGTCGACCCACCTTGTTCTTGGTCTACCTCTTGCACGACTGAGGTAAGGACGACCATTAAAAATCTTGAACTGTGCCCTTTCATCATCCATTCGGGCCACGTGTCCTGCCCATCTTAATCTCTGTGATTTTATAAATCTAACGATATCTTCTCCCCCTATTAACTGCTCTAATTCACTATTGCTTCGTCTTTCATATTCATCATTATCCAATCTTCTTGCTTTGAAAATTTTTCTTAATATTTTTCGCTCAAATATTCGCAGGGCTAGCATATCACCATTTGTCATTGACCATGTCTCACTACTATATGTCACAACTGGACGTATAATTGTTTTATATATAATTAGCTTGGTTCGTCTGGACAGTAGATTCGATTGTATGAGTTTCTTGTTGGCGTGATAGCTCCTGTTGCCCGCTTGTATTCTATCATTTATGGTATAGTGCATACTATTGTCGTTGCCAACTACAGCCCCAAGGTAGCTAAAACTTGTTACACGTTCGAAATTGTATTGACCAATTGTCATATTTTGTAATTGTCGCCTTCTCGGTGTTCTAGACATTTCTAGGTATTTTGTTTTTGCCTCATTTATTTTTAAACCGATTTTTGATGTTTCATTTTCGATTTTTACGAACGCTTCACACATGGCCCTGACACTTCTCCCAATTATAACAACATCATCTGCATATGCCATTATTTGTGACGTTCTTGAAAAAATGTTACCATCAGTATAAAATTTTCCTAAAGCATGTTGTAGAAGAAGATTAAACATTAGTGCAGATAGTGCATCTCCCTGTCTCACACCAGTTTTAATTTCAAATGCACCCGAGGTTTGTCCTTGTAAAACTATTTTGGCTTTTGAATTTTTTATTGTCATTATCATTAAATTTATAAGTTTTTGCGGTATTCCTTGTCTTTTCAGTGCTATTTCTAATTTAATTCTATCTACACTATCAAAAGCTTGTTTATAGTCAATAAAGAGCAAATGAAGATCTACATTGTGCTCGTAGCATTTCTCCATATTTTGTCTCAGTAAAAATATTTGGTCTACCGTCGACCTATTGCTTCTGAACCCACATTGGTATTCATCTATTATCTCCTCAGCCATTGGTTTGACACGTTCATAAATTACATTAGACAGGACCTTATACATACAGTTTAATAACGTGATCCCTCGATAATTATTACAGTCTGTTTTGTCACCCTTTTTGTGTATGGGACAAATCAAACCCATATTCCACTTTTTAGGTATAGCCTCTTGTTGCCAAATGTTACATATTAATCTATGTATACTTTTTTGAAGCTCCTCACCACCCATTTTTAACAGCTCTGCCGTTACGTTATCCTCACCAGGAGCCTTATTATTTTTCAATTTAAAAATTGCTGTTTTAATTTCGTCAAATGTTGGTAATATATCCAGGGGCTCTGCCGTCATCAACTCTTCTTCGTTATTTTGTTGTTGTTCATGGGGCACGTTTAATAGCTCTTTAAAATATTCTACCCAACGTGACATTATTTTATTTTCTTCTAATAACATATTCCCTGCCTTATCCCTACATATATTCAGTCTTGGCTGATATCCATTCGTCATTTTCTTAATATTATTACAGAATTTTCTAACGTCATTTTTATTGTGGTCCTTTTGAATATTTTCTACCTTACTTTTCATCATTTGTTTCTTCTTCTTTTTGCAAATTTTATTAGCAATTACTCTCTTTCGTTTATATTCTTCTCTGTTTGCTCTTGTATTCCGCTGCAACATTTTTTTCCGCGCTTCATTTTTAATTTCAATTGCATCTTTACATTCGCTGTCAAACCATTCACTATTTCGTTGTGTTGGTGCCTTACCCACTATTTCTGTTGCAGCTGATATTATGGCTTTTTCGATATTTTCTGTCATATTCTCTATTGTTTCGTTCTGACTGTTTACATTGTGGAACAAATGATGCTGTATTTTCTCTTGGTAGTTTTCTTTGACGGTCGGCTGTAAGAGTTTTTCTGTATTCCACTTTATCTTTTTCTTACCTCGCTGCTTTGCAATATTTGATATTCTTTGCCTCACAGTAACCCTAACAAGGTAATGGTCACTGTCGCAATTAGCACCTCTGCACGACCTTACATCAATTATCGACGAAGCCCTCCTTGTTGTAATTAAAACATGATCAATTTGATTTACTATGCCGCTCCCCGGTACTTTCCATGTGCCTTTGTATATATTTTTACGCTCGAATGCCGTGCTTTTTATTTTCATTGATATTTCATCGGCAAACTGGCATAACCGCTGACCATTATTGTTGCATACTTCATGTAATGAGTATTTACCAGCAATATTCACTACATGCTGCTCTCTGCCCACTTTTGCATTGAAATCCCCCATCAATATTAAAGTGTCATATCTATCTACTTTTTCGCACACATTACTTAGATTTTCATAAAATATATCTTTGTCTTCAGCATCTGCATCCTCGATCGGGGCGTAAGCGGTTACTATTGTGATGTTGCAAAATTTCCCTTTTAATCTTATCATAGATATTCTATCATTAACTGGTTCAAAAGCCATTACGGTGCTTTTTAACTTTTTGTTTATCATGAATCCAGTACCATACAATCCAGTTCTCCTACCAGGTGCGCTTCCGCTGTAGAATAACGTATATTGAGGCTTTTCGATTTTTCCTTTATTGGCCCACCTTATTTCTTGCAAAGCCATAAGGTCGATTTTATATTTTGCCATTTCATTTGCTACCTCTTGCATCTTCCCTATTTGTAACATAGTCCTAACATTCCAAGTCGCTATTTTCAAATCATTATCCTTTGGGCGGTTCAAGGTCTGTGTTCCATTATTTCGACGAAGTGAAGGGTATAAAAACTCTTAAAAATAATTACAAAAAAGTACATAATTAAGCAAATGGTTGGCCCTAACTTTTTAGATCTAATATTTTTTCAGTAATTTATTTTAGAACCTCGCTTTGAGTTTTATCGCTTAAAATCGTAAATTTCCGTAGACCATAAGCACTTTAAGCGAACAATTACTGCATACCTGTAAAATAATTCGCCACAAATTTAATTCCATGTACATATTAGAGGTGGAGAACTATCGATGACACTATTGAAAGTTTTCAATTATCGAAACTATCGATATAATACTATTACCAAATAAACATCAATTTAATTATGAAATTCATAAAACTTAAAATATAGTTTTGAATTTTATGAATTCTCTAATATTGTTTTCGTACGTATACACATTAATTTAAAAATCAGTGAAATTTGAAAATTTTTTCTGTTTTTCATTCCAAATATAGTGAAGATGTGAAATGAGGCTGACATTGAGATTCATTATATTCTTAATATTGCTTTTTTGGAATGTACAAGCGGAAAAACTTGTTACTATTTAGGTCAAAGTTGAAGTTTAACACACCACATGTCGTTTGAATAGCAAATTTACCTAAACGTTTATATAAGCGAGTTGTTGGCGTAAAATACAATACTTTTATTAATATTCTAAAATATTTCAACTTCTCAGTTTATTGCCAACCGTCAAAAATTTTTTTTCGCTTAACGTAAGCATATGACAAACTTAAAAGCTTGATAACAACAAATAATTTTTTAGCGATAAGATAAAGAATGAAAAGTTAGCAAAGTAAAAATATTTAAAGTTAATATTATGCACATTACAATGCAAATAATATTATTTGTATATACTATTATGTGTATAACACTATTGCATATTTACGGAAACCGTGACTTCAATGCGCTTGCAACATAAACTTTACCGGTGCATTATACTCTACAGCAAGTTGCGTTACAAAGCTATCGATATATTGCGCTAGTTTAGCGACGATATATCGAAAATATCATATGCATTTGGTTAATGCATGTGAATAAAATGCGTTATTTATGTAATACTAATACAAATACAATAATAATCATATGCATATAGCATACGATTTCTATACAAAAGGTCTCAGGTTTGAACCCGAAAAATGCGGATTGTCAGATGAATTTTTTTTATTGATAATTTCATTTTTTCTTATTTAAAATCAAATTTTCAGTTGCCGCCCTAAATGTTTTTTCTAAAATACAATATTTGTAAAAGTTTAATGCATTAAAATAACATTTTCTTTCTAAGTTTTGTCTTTAAAATATATTGTCAAGAAATTCAATGCACATTCAGAAATTCAATGATCGCGGAAAGAATACATAAATCAATACTTACGTACATGCTTTTTCGCACTTTTCCAAAGAATTTTTGAAAAAAAGTGCTTATTAGTTTCACCCCTCTTTAAATTAATTTTTACTTAATTTCAAAGACTGCATAAATCGTTCATCCTAAATATATGCAATCCCAGAAATAGTTTCGTTTAAGAATGAAAATAATTTTAATTGTGTGATAGGTATGCATAGACTGTATTTAAAAGCAGTATTTTCGCTTGCTAAAGGGAAAAGCGCTACAATAAAAACAATTGATTTGACAAAACTTTATTATAAAACAATATAAATTTTATTACTTTAACAATTTTCTTTAGGAAGTGTTTAATTCTTCTTATAACTCACACTTCCAAAAATTAATTTATGTACAATATTTATACTACCAAAAGTGAATAAAAATTACCCCTTAAAGATGTAGTACAATTTTGTAAAAAGTGGTCAAAAAGGATAATATTATAATATTAAATTTTTGAATACAAATATTTATTGATTATATATCATATACGTAAACATTATGTATGTATATTTTGTTTTATTTTTATAAAAAAATAATTACTAAAAGCGGAATAGATATATTTTTTATACTGTTAGAAGTAAGACCGAAATATTTATTATACAATGCTTTCTTTTTCTAATAACACCATTATACGTGGCTTACGCGAGTTCTCATAACTCTCATACTAGTTTTGGTATGAGAGTTATGTGGTTTAAAAACTCTTTTAATATAAGCTTAACTTTCATTAGAAGAGGAAGGGTGAAAAATCTCGAAAGACACTGCCAGACGAAAAGCAGTAGTGTGGAACTTTAATCCACTAAAAAACACTCTCCTCAAAATAAACTACAAAACTAGTCGGAAACGACTAACAATTAATTTTGCTCTAACTTTTTTGATTATTTTCAAGCTTTTGATCTAGCACAATAGTGACTAAGTACTTATTGTTCCAGATAAAAAACTTTAAACTAACTCGAGAGGTCTCGTACGAATTATATTTATTTTATTTTTCCGTAATAAAATAAAAAAAATAAAGTTGCGTCAAACCAATGGTTTGTATTGTAGCACTTTTCCCTTCAACAAGTGAAAATTCTGCTTTAAAATACAGTCTATGTGTACCTCCCACACTATTAAAATTATTTTCATTCATATTTAACTATTTCTAGGATTGCCTATATTTAGGATGACAAATATATGTAGTCTTTGAAATAAAGCAAAAATTCATATAAAAAGGGGTTAACATAATGCTCGATTTTAAGGGTTAATTGTGTGAGTTAAGAAAATAATTATATTTTTTAATTTCATGGAATTTACCGTTAGCTTTTCGCGTTTATAAAAATTTGAAAAAACTTGCGGTTTCGGAAATATGAGGTGTCAAAAATTCGAATTTTACGAATTTCAAGAGGCGATAACTTGAGAGTGGGTGGAGATGGAAAAAAAGTTTCTTCTAACGAAATGAACTATTTGTTAATGTCTAAAAGCCCCTAAAATTTCAAGCTTCTGCAGACTGAGGTCTAGAAGAAAACCGACATCAAAAATTTGGAAAAAAATAACTTTAGGTAACGGTAAATTTGAACGGCCATTTTGTTTTTCTAAAGTTTAACTATAGTATACCGCTCTAGGGGAAGCAAGCCGCTGTCTTTCTGCGTTTGAAAAATTTCAAAAATGCTTATGGTTTCATTGCAACAAATATTTAAAAAGGCCATTTTTAGGGTTTTGGGAGGGTATAACTTCTACAGGGGGGAGATAGGTAAAAATTTTGTTCTACGGAAATAAGTTTCTAGTGAAGGTCTATGTACGTATGAAATTTCTAGTGAAGGTCTATGTACGCTTTCTATCTTCAAGGGTGTAGAAGTTTTGTAAACAAAAAAGTGTCCACGGACGGACGGACGGACGGACAGAGTGAAACTAATAAGCACATTTTTCAAAAAAATTTTTGGAAAAGTGCTAATAAAAATAAAAACACCAAAAATTTATATTTTTGTTTTACTTATTTATTTAACTTTACTTTAATCTTAGGACTAAGTTAGTTAATTTATTTATTTCAATTTACTTTAATCTTAGGACTAACAGTAAATTGAACTTTTCTTTTTGAAAGCAAACTTAATAATAATTATTGATATAAAATGAATTTATTAACCTAAGGTACTTGGAAGCATAAAACTATTTAGTCAGCAGTAATTACTTTAAGTGTGTTAATTTTATTATACCCGTACGAACGTATGTTCGAAGGGTATACTAAATTTGCCTTACCGTTTGTAACGCTAAGAAATAACGGTGTTAGATATGGACTCAAGTGTATGTTTTTGATCAGCGTCAAATTCTGAGTTGATTTAGCTTTGTCTGTCCGTCCGTCCGTCCGTCCGTCCGTCCGTCCGTCCGTCCGTCCGTCCGTCCGTCCGTCCGTCCGTCCGTCCTTCCGTCCGAACGATAACTCAAAAACTAATTGAGCTAAGTTCACCAAATTTTCACAAATGATTTATTGTAGTAAGTGCCAGAACCCTATTTAAATTGGACATGATTGGGGTATCGGTTCGGGTAGCTGCCATACAACTTCAAAATTTATTTGGCTATATCTCAGAAACTATAAAAGCTGTGATATTGAGATTTCACACAAGTGAATACATTAGTAGGGCCGATGTGTCTGGTAAAAGTCGTTGAAATTACTTCGCTCCTTCTGGTACCTGCCATACAGCTTCAAAAGTTATTTGACTATATCTCAGAAACTATAAAAGCTATGGTATTGAAATTTCACACAAGTGAATATATTAGTAGGGCCAATGTGTCTGGTAAAAGTCGTTGAAATTACTTGGCTCCTTCTGGTACCTGCCATACAGCTTCAAAAGTTGTTTGACTATATTTCAGAAACTATTAAAGCTATGGTATTGAAATTTCACACAAACGAATATATTAGTAGGGCCAATATGCCCCATAAAAGTCATTGAAATTACTTCGCTCCTTCTGGTACCTGCCATACAACTTCAAAAGTTATTTGGCTATATCTCAGAAAATATAAAAACTGTGATATTGAAATTTCACACAAGTGAATATATTAGTAGGGCCGATGTGTCTGGTAAAAGTCGTTGAAATTACTTGGCTCCTTCTGGTACCTGCCATACAGCTTCAAAAGTTGTTTGACTATATTTCAGAAACTATTAAAGCTATGGTATTGAAATTTCACACAAACGAATATATTAGTAGGGCCAATGTGTCTCATAAAAGTCGTTGAAATTACTTGGCTCCTTCTGGTACCTGCCATGCAACTTCAAAAGTTATTTGACTATATCTCAGAAACTATAAAAGCTGTGATATTGAGATTTCACACAAGTAAGTATATTAGTAGGGCCGATGTGCTTGATAAAATTCGCTAAAATTTCTTGGCTCTTTCTGGTAGCTGCCATACAACATCAATAGTAGTTTGGCACAACCAGTATTTTGAATAACACATAGTACTGAAATTTTGCATAAATTAATATGGTAATACGGCAACTTAAAGTCATAGTCTGCCCCATAGTTAGTTATGGCACATTAGTTATTTGCACATAGGATAGCAAATTCGTACGGGTATCACAGAGTTGACAAGGTCAACTCTATTTTTTTCTCGTTTTTGTATGTAATTTGATATTTTAACTTTTATTTGAAAACAATTTTTTTATGTGAAAGTAATTACTGTTGATTGTGAGTTTTTTTTTGATATTATGAAAAAATATGAAAATAAGAATTATGAAATTTATGGGAAAGAATTGTTTTTTATTATTTTAAGTTATTTTTAAGTTTTTTAAATTTTATAAAAGAAAGGCGACGGAAATAAGGTGTCGTCTTTCAAATTAACTTTATTTGAGTTTACTGACATAACTCCTCCTTCCCTTGTTTGAGGACTCTCCTGAGTCGTCATATTAATTTTAATTTTAAAAATTTTGTGCTTCCAGACAAATGTTATAATTATGATCAAAATGGTAAGTATACAAATAGATGTAATAATTTCGTATATATAATATGATTTTCTTTTGTATTTTATTTCTGTAATCTTGTTAGAATTTTCAATTTGATTTAAGATAATATTATCAAAATTTAATTCATTATTTACATTTGCAATATTTTCTTCAAAATTTGGTAATAAAAAATTATGTTAAAATTCAGTTTTTTCATTTTTTATTGTAAAACTGCTGATATTTATAGAACAATTGTTAAAATTAATCAAATAATTTCCATTCATAAGAAATGATCTTTCATCACAATTGCTTGAAAGATTTACATTATATTGGTTTTTTGCAATTACTAAACCTTCTTGGATTTCTAAAATTTCTGAAACATTATTAAATGATTTATTACAATTTCTTTTAATTAGGCAATTGTTTGATGGTTTTAAATTTTTTAAGTCTGTATTTTTTGTGTAAGTAAAAGTTTTATTATGAAATTTTAAAATATTTTCCGGAGTAAATTTTAATTCTCTATTTGTATTGTCAGTCATTGGTATTAGTAATGAAACTGTTAATTCTATAAATTCTTTTGGAATATTTATAGCGAAAATCAAATTGTTTTTGTCGTCAGTTAAAGTTCCTACTTTTATATTATGGAGTTTATCAAAGTCAATGTCGTATTCAATAATTTCTTCCTTTGTTAGTAAACTACTGTATATTGTACCTGATCTTGCTGATGAAATGTTATCTTGTAAGTGTTCTATATTGTCTTGTAAAATTTTCAGTTTTAAAGCATAGTCAGTGTAGATTGTTTGTATAAATAATTGTTTGTCATGTTCTTTGATCATATTGAATTTTCTTAAAATTGTGTCTCTGTCTTTTTCTATAGCTTTCTTAAGTTTTACAAAAGACTCTTTAAAATTTTTATTAATTTTTACTTGTTCGTTTAAATTGGTTATTGCCATATGATTATTTTGTGTTATAATGTTTAGGTGATTTTCGATTTCTAATCTGTCAGTATTGTCCATTGTCCCATAAAGCCATTTATGTGCTGTGCCTACAAAGTTAATTAGACCTCGTTTTTGTCTATGTGGAATTAATGTATGTATTTTTGTACGAATTGTTTGTATTTGAAGCTTTAAAGTGTTTTCTCTTTCGTCAAGGTTTGCATATTTTATATTGGTTTCAAAAGTATTTAAAATGTTTGAAATTTCTACGATGATAACGATATGTAATATTGTGTCGTAAGTTTTTACTAATTTAACGTCATTTAATTTTATTTCTGAGTACCCAAGGTCTGTATTAATCTGTTCTACTGTCTGATGTCCCTGGCAGTAACTTAGTATTATCGTCAGCAGTAACATTTTGAATATTAATTTTACCTGCAAATTTAGTTTTTCGTTTAATATTGGATGAATGAATGTTATCTAGTTTATGTTTAATGTATTTGGGTTACTCTTTATGTCTAACACTTTTATAATTTTTTATATAACCCTCTACTCTATTATCTTGGTAGTTTTCCCTTTGTTTATTATTTTTATTTACAATTCCAGTTTTTTCTTTGAGAATATTATTATAAATTGTCTTGACGTCACATTTCCCCTCTTAGATGTTTATGGGGTTTTCTTTAGTTGCAGAATGATAGCTATTATTGTACCATTCTATAGCCTTAGAAACCTTTTCTTTAATATTAAGTTCTTTATTTTCTATTCCTAGCATTCTAATATTCTCGTTATCTGTCACTAATTTTGTAAAATGTCCTCTTTCTTCTTCTTCTTCTTCTTCTTCTTCTTCTTCTTCTTGTTATAGGTCCATATGTCCTGTTTTATTTTTACATTGCCTCTGGTTGTTCTTGTGATTGTGAAGTCAAACATTGTTTCCACCTCTTAGGGGGCCGTCCTGGAAGCCGTGAGCCATGTGCGTAATTTTCGTATGCGATTTTTGCAATCCTATTTGTTTCCATCCTGTTTAGGTGCTCTCTCCATTCTCTTTTTCTAATTCTTTCCCAGCGAACAATATCTTTCACATCACATATTTTTCTTATTTCCTCACTGCGAATGTGGTCTCTGAGTGTTTTTCCAGCGATTTGTCTCAGAGTTTTCATCTCGGTGGCTCTTAATTTTTGCTTGGTGTATGAAGTTTCTGCTCTCAGTTCCGTATGTTGCAATGAGTCTTACGCATGTTTTATATATTTTAACCTTACTGTGCAGGTTGATATACTTGTTTTTCCAGACCACATCACGTAGGCACTACGAGACTAAAGCAGCTTTTTCAGTTTGATGTTTTATTTCAGCGTTAAGTCTCTGCCTGCTGTAATTTCAGCGATAAGATATTTAAAATGCATTACTTGCTCGTAGGTGCTATTGTTTACTACGAGCTTGCATCTGATAGGATTTTTACTTATGACCATAGATTTTGTTTTGTCGGTAGATATTTGCATATTATATGTTTCTGCTGCGTTTGTAAACCTATATAACAATCTCTGCAGGTCGTCCTCGTTTTCGGCGATTAATACGGCATCATCTGCGTAGCATAGTATTTTCAACTTGTGAACCCCCATTCTGTAGCCAATATCAAGCTCCTCTGTTTTTTCAATTATTTGGTCCATTATCAAGTTGAAAAGCGTAGGGCTTATACTATCTCCCTGCCGTATTCCATCTTGAGTAGGTAGTTCCTCCGTTAGTTTCTTGTTTAACCTTAACTTTGTTGTGTTGTTATAATTCAAGTCGTTTATAATATTAACAATTTGAGGATGTATTCCCTTGTCGCGCATTATATTTAGAGCATCATTTAACTTTACCTTATCGAAAGCTTTTGTCAGGTCTACGAAACACAAGAATGCCGGGGTGTTATACTCTATTGATTTTTCAATAATTTGTTTTAATATGAATATAGCGTCAGTTGTTGATCGATTTTGACGGAACCCTTGTTGTGGTTCGCTGATATTGGCTTTTGATACAATTTCTTGCGCAATAATTTTGGTGAAGAGCTTTAAAACTGCGCTCAGCAGACAAATTCCGCGATAATTTTTAGGATTGGCTTTATCTCCTTTTTTAAATATTGGAATAGTAATGCTGCTTTTCCAATCTGCTGGAACTTGGCTACTGTTAATAATGATATTGAAAAATTTTGTTATTTCGCGTTTTATACCAAGCCCTCCATATTTTATTAGCTCATTTGAAATTTCGTCATTTGCCCAGGTGCTTTACGATTTTTAGTTTATTTATGTTGAGCCCGACTATTTCTTCTTCTATTGTGTAACTATCTTCAGCTGTAAGGTTTTCAAAATTATGTGCTGCATCTGTGTTGTTGTAAAGATCGTTAAAATGACGAATCCATTCTTCTGTGCTTATTTTTGTTGTTTCGAAAAGTTCTACTATGGGTTTTTTACGATTTCGGAGCATGTTCCAGACTTTTTTCTGGGCTCCGTACATGTCATATTCCATATCTGCAGAGAATTTTGCCCAGTACTCTTCTTTTATCTTCTTTACTCTCTGGTTAGTTCTGTTTCTTATTGCTATGTACGCTCGATATGTTTCCCTGGATCTCTCGCTCCTGTATTTTAGGTAGGTTTTTCTTTTTTCTGCACAAATTGTTTTCACTTCGATTGTGAACCATGGAGTTTTGTTATTTTTTGCATGGATATTAACTTTCCTGGTTCCAAGTGCCTCTTTCGCTGCATTGGTAATATTTGCTGATAGTTTTTTCCAAGCTTGTTCACTATTATCGAATTCCGCTATCGGATTCGCAGCTATTTTATTATTCAATCGATTTTCATACAAGGTTTTCGTGCTATCGTTTATCAGTGACTCGATGTTGAGCTTCTCTTTATATTCTGGCGGTTTTGATTTTTGCCAAGGTAGTTTTTCTGAGAATTTCATTAGCACTAGCCCATGATCAGACCCAATGTTTGGTGATGTTAATGTCCGAACGTCGAGTATTTGTGTTGGTATGCATTCTCGATTCGTAATTATAAAATCTATCATTGACTGTTGACCACGAGTGTTTGACCATGTATATTTGTGTTGCAATTTATGATTGAAGAATGTGTTGTTGATTCGTAGTAGATTTTGAGAGCAAAATTCTATTAGCTTTTCGCCATTTTCATTGATCACATTCTCATTGAATCGTTGTTTTATGCCGCTGATAACGTCATCACCGATTCTTGCGTTGAAATCGCCTAGTAATATCAACTTCTCATCCGCCCTTATGAAGCCAACTAAGTTTTGCATTTTGCAATAGAAATCGTCGATCTCCTGTGCCGGTTTGTTTATATCGGGTGCATAGGTACTTATCAGATGTAAAATTGATTTACCATAATTTAGGGTTACCATCAGCAGTCTATCATTTACGTATTTAACGTCACTGATGCTGTTCTCAAATTTTTTGTGAGTTAGGATTCCAACGCCTGATTTTGCTCTGTCATTTTTATCTTTACCACTATACAACAGAATGTAGTCGCCATATCTACCTAAACCTTTCCCTTTCTTTTTGGTTTCGGAAATCGCGCATATATCTATTTTATGCCGAGTTAGTTCGATAAGTATTTCATCACTTTTTGAATTCCAAGACATTATATTCCAGCTTCCTATCCTTATAATCTTCCTAAATCGTGTCCTTTTTCTAAACATGTTGTTACCATTTGAATCAGTCGTTTTATCCGAGGCATTGTTTGTTCTTTGAGCAGGTGGTTAGTTTCAAATCTTGAAGCAGGTTGCTAGCCTTACTCCAAGATCGGATACATTTTGAAATCTTGTCCAGGATTTTTTGTCGCACTATGAATTTTAGTCAAACGCGATGCAGATGCATCTACGTTTGTCCAGGGTTCACCACGAGGAGGTAAACAAGCACTTGCCAGTTTGCAGACAGTTACATCTTTGGTTTCACCAGTTGAAACGATCAAAAACTACGCTGTTGCGCACCGACCAGAACCCCAAGTTGAAATGTCCTCTTTGTGATTTATAATCCCTGAGTTTTTCAATTATTGTCTGATTGTTTCTATCTTCAAGGTAATAAGCTGTCGCGAATTTTGAAAATTTGTCTAAGAAAGTTGAAAAATTTGATTTGGAAATAGTATATATATCCATGTGTACAATTTGTTTAATATTTTTTGGAGTTTTGGTGAATTTAAATTTATCTTTTATTGGGTTTCTATCGTACTTTACTCTACTACATATGTCGCAGTTATTGATATACTTTTGATAAGAAATTTAAGATTTGGGAAATATATATGACGTTTTAAACCCTCGTAATTTTCTAAAATTCCTGTATGTCCAGTTTCTAATCTATGGTATTTATTTATTTGTTTATAAGCCTCTTCTTCTGTCTTCATATCCTTTGCATGGAATGAACATTTTACGAACCTAATTGTACCAATGTCCCTAAATAGATCTTTTATTTTTTGTTGCAAAATATTATATTGATAGTCAGGTAGATCCGCATAAATTCCTACTTTACCTGGTTTTATGTATCTTCTTAAAATGTCAGATAAATTATTTTCTAAGTCTTGTGAGTTTATATAAATTTTCCTATTGTTATGTACTGTTTCTGTTTCCCTAATTTTTTCATTTCTTAAAATAATTTGTGTTTTGAATCTGTTTACAACTGTCTCTAGTATTGCTATGTGGTCGTTAAGGTCTTCTTCCTGAGAGTGTATTGTCTCATTTTGGTCAAAGTTGTTATGTAATGAATTTGTGTCATCGTCACCCCCCCTTTCTGGGTCGATCGTCTCGATCGCATTAATTTCATGAGTTTCGTTGTTTATTCTGCTGAGAAAATCAGCCACCTTATTTTCTTTACCCTTTATATACTCGATATTAATGTTATATTCTCCTAGTTTGAGTAGCCAACGATACAGTCTTGGATTGACGTCTTTACCTTGTGTTTTAGAGTGTAACCACTTTAATGGTTGATGGTCAGTTAATAAGTCAAATATAACACCGCAAAGGTAAGGTCTAAAGTAATTAGTCAACCACACAATTACTAATAGTTCTTTTTCAGTTGCTGAGTATTTCCTCTCATGTTCATTGAGGGTCCTACTAGCGAAACACACTGGGTGGATATCCTGTTGGAGAACAGCACCAATAGCATTTTGGCTGGCATCTGTTATAAGTTTAAATTTTTTATTGAAGTCGGGGTACTTAAGTATAGGTGTTTCAGTTATTAATTTATTTAATTTTTCGAAGACATTTATGTAGTTCGAATCATTAGTGTTGACTTTCACATTTTTCTTTAGGTGTTGAGTCATAGGCTGGGCTACCTTAGCATAGTCACGAATAAATTTTCGGTAGTAGCCAGACATACCTAAAAACGATTTAATTTGTTTTTGAGTCTCCGGTAATTTCAATTTACGGTAATCCTCAATTTTCTTTGGATTTGATCTAACTCCCTCGGGTGTTAGAGTATGGCCCAAATATTCGGTTTCCTTAGAGAAGAAATTACATTTATCGAATTGAATCTTCAGATTAAATTCCCGTAATTTATTGAAAATTAATTTTATACTGTTAATATGCTCTGCTAGAGTCGTACTGAAAATTAAAATATCGTCGAGATAGACGACACATATTTTATATATAAAATATCGAAGAATATGGTTCATTAGGCGCTGAAAAGTTGCTGGTGCATTTTTCAGGCCAAAGGGCATCCTTATATACTCATAGTGCCCCCGAGGAGTAGAAAAGGCTGTTTTCCTTCTATCTTCCTCCTTTACTAAAATTTGATGGAAACCTTTGGCAAGGTCCAGGGTAGTAAAGTATTGCGCTCTTCCAAGTTTGTCTAGTATAGTCTCGATGTTGGGAATATGGAATTTGTCGTCAATCGTCACTTCGTTCAGTTTACGGTAGTCGATCACAATTCTCCATTTTTTCTGTCCTGAATTGTCCGTCTTTTTCGGTACAATCCATAAAGGACTGTTGTAACGTGAATTGCTCTCTTTTATTATTCCTTGTTTGAGCATGTCGGATATTTGTTTCGATATTTCCTGTTCGTGAATCTGAGGGTACCTATATATTTTAGAATATATCGGTCTGTCAATAGTGGTTATAATTTGGTGTTGAATTTCTGTGGTGCTAGTTAAATGATCCCCCTCTTTAAAGAACAGATCCCTATAATTATTTAATAATTTATTTAAATGAGGTTTTTCTGCATAGTTTAGAGATTTAGTCAATATTTCAAAGTCGTTACTGTTTATACTACTATAATCTAATTGGTGAATTTCATTTTCATTATATGGACAACTATTTAAAAATTTAATTTATTTGTAAAACGTCATCTTCCATGTTGATTATGGCTTTCAGAGGCCTAAGAAGTTTCTGACCTATTATACCATCAAAATCCTTATTATCAAATTTAATTAACTTCCAAATCATTTCTGCGTCTTCATTAAATTCTAGAGGCAGACTTGTTTTTATTTCTTGATTTACGTATATAGTTCTATTTATCGTGTTAAAAGAAATAGGTTTCTTAATATTACACCTCTTATATCTAGGAAGTTTATTATAATCTAAGAGAGTAGTTGAAGAACCAGTATCTATTAAACATCTGATTTTCTCGTTTTCAACTGTTAATACCGATAGTAGAGGTAGATTCGTTTTTGGCGACCTGTAAGAAAATTTATCTCACCTTCAATATGATCAACTTCCATAGGTTCTGGTCTATTACAACTTGTTCTGTAATTATGATTATTTAGTCTGGTCTATCCGGAATTATTATAATTATTATAATTGCTATTATAGTTATTATGGTTTAGTCTAGACTGTCCAGAATTGCTTGGGTAATTTTGATATTGGTTATTGTTTTGAAAATTAAAATTACTAAATTTGTTTTTCGAATTTTTATTGCTATCATATTTTGTAAAATGATTAAATTTATTTCGGTTATTAAAGTGATTATCATATTTATTAATGTTATTACTCTTTTTATCTCGAATAAGATTTAAATTTACTAGGTATTATAAGCTTCCCTAAGATTCTCTACATTTTTATTTATAATTACTGAAGCTAAATTTGTTTCAATATTATTCAAAAAGGTGTTTAAGATTAAAGATTCATTTATTTTTGGATTAAATTCTTCAGGTTTTCTACTATCAAATTCGAATTTTTCGTTTAATTTTGATAAAATAATTTTTAATTTATTGATAAAATAATTTTTAATTAAGGCTTCCTGATAAAGTTGGTGATATGTTTGCTAGACTCCGAAGTTGTTGGTTAAGATTCCTTTGATGTTTTCCCAAGTTGAATTTGGTCCCAGCGTTCGTATAACGTCCAGTGCTGGTCCTTGTATTTTATTGATGATAATCCTTTTAAAGGCATACTGCTTCAAATCAGGACTGTTGTCGAACAGGGGTAGTACTGTATCTAACTCCCTTATGAACGATGATAGGGCGTAATCATCATTTCCTTTGAACTCATGGATGCGTTGGACATCCTTTAGCAAGTCACTGGCAGTTAAAGTAAATTCTGCCCTGTTGTTGTTAACACTATTATTATTATTAACATTATTGTTATTATTTAATGCCATTTTTTCTGGTATCTCATAAATTAATGGTCTTTCACTTCTAGATTTTTGTTTTTCTTTTGGCATTAATTGTTTGTACTATTAATTTATGTTAATGTTTATGGCAATTTTATTGGCTTTATTGAAAATATATATTTATGTATATTTTTTTTTTGAAATGTTCTTTTAAGTGAATAACTGTTACACTTTTATATAAATTATGAATTGTTTTTGGTTTAATTTTAACTTGTATTACAAATTTATTATTACATAAAAATTTTTTATTTTGATTTAAACTTTAGTTTAAATTGAGTTCATAAATTTATATTTATACGATTCGATCACTAAACTGTTTATCTTTAGACAACAGAATTACCAACAACAGAATTTTTGAAAGCAAACTTAATAATAATTATTGATATAAAATGAATTTATTAACTTAAGGTACTTGGAAGCATAAAACTATTTAGTCAGCAATAATTACTTTAAGTGTGTTAATTTTATTTTTGTATGTAATTTGATATTTTAACTTTTATTTGAAAACAATTTTTTTATGTGAAAGTAATTACTGTTGATTGTGAGTTTTTTTTTTGATATTATGCAAAAATATGAAAATAAGAATTATGAAATTTATGGGAAAGAATTTTTTTTTATTATTTTAAGTTAATGGAAAATTTTGTTAAATTTTATAAAAGAAAGGCGACGGAAATGAGGTGTCGTCTTTCAAATTAATTTTATTTGAGTTTACTGACATAACTTACATTTAAGTCTCCTAACAAAGTTTTGATTGTCAACCAATCAAGCCGCCTCGATGTTGACATGATTGGATAAACGCATTTTATATATCGGCATTACGGACATACCAAGGGGCGTCTAAAATGTCCCGTAATACTCTATTTTGAAATTTTTGTATAGATTGGATATGAGTCTGCGCAGCGCAGCCCCATAACTGAATACCGTAAGCCCAGACAGGCTTAAATATTTGATTATATATCAAAACTTTGTTATATATTATCAAGTTAGAACACCTCCCCAAAAGCCATTCAAACTTTTCTGTATTCCTCCTCTACTTGAGATCTCTTTTTCTTTATGTGCTCCTTCCATCTGAGCTTCGCGTCCAGCGTCATTCCCAAATACTTTGCCGTGTTTGCGGACGAAATCAAAACGCCATTTATTCGAACCGAAAATGAATTGCCAATTTTCTTATTAGTGAAATTTACGTGAACTGATCTCATCTCGTTAAGTTTTATAATCCCCTTTCTAGTCCATTTTAAGATCTCATCACTGGCCCTTTGCAATTTTTGTGTAGATTCATTTTCATTTCGTCCTATTGCGATAACTGCTGTACCATCTGCAAATGTAGCTGTTGTCACTCCTTCCGATTCAGGAATATCATACGTGTATAGCAAGTATAATATCGGGCCCAATATACTCCCCTGTCGTACCCCCGACCTGATATCCCTAAGCGAAGAGTACTCCTCTTCCTACTCCTCTAGGTCAACATACTGTGTTGGTAGTAATCGCCAAAATTTTTTATTAATCCACAAATGCCAAACCTTATCGAAGGCCTGGGCCACGTCCAAAAATATGATAGAACATATTGCTTTTTCTTCCAGTGAATTTTCTATTAGGCCAGTTATTCTATTAATCTGATCTATGGTTGAGGTTCCGGCGAGAACCAAATTGATGATTCGGGATTAACCTTTTACTTTCAATTATAGGCTGAAGTCTTCTCAATAAAAGTTTCTCTAGCAGTTTTGAAATCATAGGCAACAATGTGATTTTTCTATAAGAAGTCGCCCTGTTTTTAGGTTTGCCACGTTTGTGCAGCATGACTATCTTTGCAACTTTGCAAATTTCAAGCACGTAATTGAACTTTATACACGGTTTTGTTAGGCGTGCCAAATGATCCGCAAACGCATTATCCTTGTCAGTTTTTGCCCACGTTCCATCTTTGTTTTTAATAGAAGCGAGATGTTTGATAGGTTGCTTAATTTTCTTTGTTGCCCTCCACAGTGGGTAATTGGTTTTACGCAGTCAAATTTTGAACATAATTAGCAACCGAATCGTCTTTGTATTTTCTAATACAGCGTCTTAGTTGCTGGGATTCACCATTATATCTGGTTTTATCAGTAGGATCACGCTTTTGCTGCCACCTCTTTCTCGCCCGCCTGCTTCGTCGTACTTTTTCTAGTATATGTGGGGGGTAGTTAATGCCCCCCCCCCTTCTAATAACATTAATTTTGGAACTACTCTAAGCCGCGTTTTGAATAATTTTAGTAAAGTTTTCGGCCTCCTCATGCTGGGTCGTTCTAATTCTTTTTCTTAGATCTATTTGTCGTTCAATCTCTAATCGAAATCTAGACCAATCTGTAGTTTCATTTGTCAGCGCAGGTTTCGCTCTTTTCATAACTATATTTTCCTTAAGTTCAAGAATAAACACCGAATGATCGGAGTTAAGATCATAGTTATCATGTACCTCGATGAAATTTTTCGCAATCCATTTTGTTATGAAGAAATCTATTAAATCTGGACACTTATTAACATCGGTTGGTCAATACCTTGGCTTCGCACTAGAGTGAAAAAGGCACTCCGTGCCGCCAATTGCTGTGTTAAGTTCCCTTCCTGTAGTTGAAGTATGTCTTGAACCCCAATCAGTGTGCTTGGTGTTAAAGTCACCTCCCAATATTAATCTATCGCCTAGGTCTGTCAGAACGTTTTTAAACCTTTCTGCCGTAATTTTAAATTTGGGGTGATAATATAATGCAGCCACTCCTAATCTCTGCTTAGTCGAAGTGATCTGAACCGCTGTCATTTGCATTCCCTCGGTTTGCATCTGGTGCAGATCGCAATGCACCACATTTTCTTTTATTATTATCGCCGTTCCGCCCTTCGCCATATTTCCAGGTTGGTTCGAGTTGTAAATTCTATAACCCGGAAACCGAATCCTGCTTCTTAAGGTCATATGTGTTGCAGTTATGACGCACACGTCTATATTCTGTGTTTGTAGAAAAACTTCAGGCATGTCATTAATCTTAATGGAAATTTCTTCATGCAACTGCAGAACAGATGGATGACGTAATCAAAGGAACGAGTTAAAGGCAGAAAAATTCATTAAAAAAATTTTTCTCCTCGAACTGGACTCGAACCAGTGACCTACCGCTTTCTAAGCGGACACTCTACCAACTGAGCTACATGTCCTTTTTATTTGCAATACCATTGCAATTCCATGTTGCTATTTTAAAATTACATCGTGCCATCATTTACCAGGTCTTTTGGTTTTCGATTTTTTCTCTACGCTCTCTAAAATGCTCAATCTTTGAGAGATTTTGTCCATCACATCTAGCATGTTCTGCATCATATTTAGCACTTTATACAAAACATTCACGTCACTGGTCCTTGCTTTATTGCTCGTGCCACCGTCATCAGTTTTCGTCTGGAGAACGTCCTTGTATGTTACATCTTTTGAGACTATTCTCGAGGTGAATTGCCTCGGTGGCCGTTCAGAATTCTTCAAGTTGTTGTTGCTGTTCTTATTCTACGTTTTTGCAGTTCCTTAGCTACACGGCATTCCTTATAGTTTGCTGGGTGGGTCCTTAAGCAATTGGAACACTTTGCTGCAGTACTCTTCGGCTTACTAAAATCTGACGTTAAGTGCCATTTAACACAATTCGGTTCTATCTGGCAAAATTTTTGTGTATACCTTTGACACCTTTTATACTGCGGAATGGTCCTATCCTTTCTAAGTGCCTCTATCCTAACTTTCATCCTGTTTATGTGATCGATTTCATAAATTTTTTTCATCTCCTCTTCATTTGAGAACGTTAACATAAACAGCGGTAGAGGCACCATAATGTTTTTCTCATTTTCTTTTATTTTTACCGACCGTATTGTGTAAACAATAGGTAGGTTATGTGAGGTTTCGGGAGAAAAGTACTTCTCCATAGTAGGGAAGTGTAAATAAACTATTTTTAGCAACCTGCCGGTCTGTCGGTTTGTGTGTGCACGCGTGTATCTCAAGTTCTACTGAACCGATTTTGATGAAATTTTATATGTAAGTTTATTTCCACCATGGCACGGATTGATCATCCGTTTGATATCTTTTGAGATATATCAGGCCTCGGGAACTGCACTTTTTAGCGGGCCTGGTTTACATTTTTGAACATTTTGAAGAAAGTATTGAACTGATTTACTTGAAATATGAACTTTTCTCGACCGTCTCCAAAAATTCCTAACTTTTGGAAGAAATCAGGCATCAGCAACTGGACGTTTACTATGGGCTAAATATACATTTTTGCGTTATATTTCTGTATATATATATTTGCGGTATATTTCTGTTTCTTGGTATATACATTTTTCCGTTATATTTCTGTATATATTATATATTTGCGTTATATTTCTGTTTCTGGGTATATAAAGGGAAATAATTGACCGATTTCATTGAAATTTAATATTTGAATTCCTCGTATTAAAACAATGAACATATAAATCTTTTGGAAAGATCAGGGCTCAAAAACTGATTTGCGTGCCGATTTTACATTTTTCACCATAGCTACGGAACGAATTGATGGAATTTCATGAAATTTAATATTTGAGTTCTGGTTAACTGGCGAGCATTTCTGGGAATTCGGGTAGCACAAAGCGAAACTCTACTAAGAGCCAAATTTACATTTTTCTAGGTATTTTAACTATAAGCTTACTACTGTCCTAAAAATTGGAAAGAAGTATTTAAAAGACATTTTTATAATATTCCGTAACACTTTTACTTAACTAGACAATATACAATGTGGTCGGTTATGTGCTGACCACATCAGATTTTTTTAATTTTATTAAGATCTTGTAAGCCCCAGAGCTTAGGTCTTCTTTTATATCTTCCGGTTTACAACTGGGGTGAAGATTTCTTACCATGACTTTTATTGGTCTGGCCTGCTTGTTTTCATAGGTGTGCCATTCTAGTCCCGATCCATTCATGGCCCTAGTAAGATTCCTGTAGTTCATTTCGGAATTTACAATAAGCTTAAATTGATTGTTATTCTTCATTTTAACCTTATTGATGTCCTTATTTTTCAATGTTGACTCTATTTGATTATAGTCAACCACATTACTTATGACTATTGGAGGCGGCCTAGAGTTTTTCGTGAGATCGCCTCGACTTTTAGAATCCGGAACATCCGCTTTCTCAGCGTTGATCGTCACCTGAACCACTTCCGGAGATGATTCCACTTTTCTTTTTTTACTGGACCTCTTTTGCTTTAGGATCCAATCTGTTTCTCTGGCGAGTTCTTCCTCATCTGTTGAGTCTGCGTCCAAGATTGACCTCATCTGCTTTGCTTGTGGTGCAGCGTCTTTTTCTTTATGACTACTCTCATTAGGCTCATTGTTTGTAATTTGCACATGTTTCTCTTTCTTTAGCTTCTCATTTTCAGCCCTCAGTTAAAGAACCTCGTCTTTCAAAACCACACAGAGCTGTTCTAGTTGGCTAATCCTTTTATGTATGTCAGCATTGTGATCATCACTTTTTTATGCTTGAGCGGTACTCATGTTTATATCCCTATTGGTCTGTGAAGCTTGAGTGTTTGGTAGTCCACCTTCTATATTTTTTTATTCTTTTCTAAAGTCCACACATCAGATGGAGGTGATGAATGCCGGGTTTTCGCGTTTCTCCTGAACGGATCAATCAAATGCAATAAATGGCTCTCCACAGAATCCGTAGAGCCGACCTCCGAAGAGGGTGGATTCTCCAACGTAGTTAAATTGCCACCTGGGGTACTAAATCCTTTTGTTTTATCCATTGCACAAATGATTAAATTCTGCATTTTATAACTAATGTCAGGATTTAAAAACTGCCGTCCCTCAGGGATCAGACGCAGACCTGGGAGTCGCCTATTCTAAGTCAGACGCTTCTGGAGTTTTGAGTAAGTTGCCCAGGAGACACCCGGCAGTCCTCATACTTAACATAACATAACAGAAAATACATAAGCTTGCATACATATATACTTTTTTTAAAGCTTTCTAATGATTGATTCCGAGTATTTTGTATTGTTTTTAGCACTTTTCCAAAAATTTTTTGGAAAAAAGTGCTTATTAGTTTCACTCTGTCCGTCCGTCCGTCTGTCCGTGTATCTATTTACAAAACTTCTACACCCTTGAAGATAGAAAGCTGAAATTTTACATGTACATAGATCTTTACTAGAAACTTATTTCTGTAGAACAAAATTTTTACCTATCTCCTCCTCTCTAGAAGTTATACCCCCCCAAAACCTTAAAAATGGCCTTTTTTTAACTATTGGTTGCAATGAAATCATAAGCATTTTTGAAATTTTGCAAACGCAGAAAGGCAGCGGCTTGCTTCCCCTAGCGCGGCATACTATATTTGAACTTTAGAAAAACAAAATGGCCGTTAAAATTTACCGTTATCTAAAGTCCTTTTTTTCCAAATTTTTGATGTCGTTTTTTTTCTAAACCCCAGCCTGTAGAAGCTTGAAATTTAGACATTAGCTTTTAGACATTAACAAATAGTTCATTTCGCTAGAAGAAAATTTTTTTCTATCTCCACCCCCTCTCAAGCTATCGCCTCTTGAAATTTGTAAAATTTGAATTTTTGACACCATATATTTCCGAAACCGCAAGCTTTTTCAAATTTCTATAAACGCAAAAAGTTAACGGTAAATTCCATGAAATTAAAAAATATAATTATTTTTCTTAACTCACACAATTAAACCTTAAAATCGAGCATTATGTTAACCCCACTTTATATGAATTTTTGCTTTATTTCAAAGACTGCATAAATCATTCATCCTAAATATATGCAATCCTAGAAATAGTTTTGTATATGAATGAAAATAATTTTAATAGTGTGATAGGTACATAGACTACATAGATTGTATTTAAAAGCAAAATTTTCACTTGTTGAAGGGAAAAGTGCTACAATACAAACCATTGGTTTGACCCAACTTTATTTTTCTACAACCATTGTTTTTTTTTTTTTTTGAATTTAATATAGATTTCAGTTTTCTGTAAGTCAAAATATGTAAATTGATATGCACATATTATTGTAAAATGTTTTAGCTAAGAATGTAAAATAGATTAAAATGAGCAAATCAATAATTTTATTGAAATATATGTATGTATTAGAATTGAACATCTACCGCAATATAAATTCTAATACAATTTCTTTCAAACAATTTAAGTTTTTCCATGTGATTTATGCTCACTTTATAACAAAATACTATAGCATACGCTATTACTGATCTGATTAAAGGAAGTTAAGAATTTGTTTTTACTCTGATACTAACATTGTTGTAATAAAATAATCACCTTGACACCATAAGTTCCTTGTTTGATTTAAGATTTCTATGTTAGTGAAAACCGAAATACTTAACTACCTTTTTATTTTCGAATACATTATTACCACCACCTTTTTTTTATTCTTCCAGGTTTTCTTGATATTAATATAACTTTATCAGTTATGTAACGAAAAGGTATAGTTTCGCATTTATTAAAATTATTCTTATCGAAAATAGAATAGGAAAGTTTACAGTGCTCTGTTTGAATCATTTTTCAATTCCAAAAAATTGTTTGCATAATTTCAAAGGATTAGCTACTACAAACTTATAATTGGATATAATATAAACAATTATACAGATAATGGTATCGGAAATGCATATTCTATTAGTTTATCAATTAATTCATCTATTCAAATATTGTTAGAAGCCTTTTGAAAGTCTATCACACAAGCTTCTAGACCATATTGCTTGTTTATAAATCAACAAATATGAGATGTTACTCTCGTTAAGGCAAGTACTATTTTACATTATATGTATATATTTTATATCATGTATCAATATTTCAAACAAAAAAACCGTTTTTTTTTTGCCTGTAGTGTAGTATTTTAACTTTTCCTAACGACTGATCGATCTGTGAAATGTCAGTCTCTCTTATGGCGCAAGCCTGTATTTCTATTAGCTTTGATCTGGGTCTCTCTTTTGTTCTGAATGTATTCAATGAATTTGCGAATGTATGTTAAGCAAAATAAGATTCAAATTTGCTATGAAGAAAATTTATTAAAACCTAATAATTTTCGCATTGAAATGAGATCTGCAGTTTTCTGAGTAAAGTATCAAGTCGAAATTTTTATTAATTATAAAAATTTTGAGTAGATATGAAACTATAATTTCTCTTGTTTTTTTCGCAGTTTTTTGAACCGCTATCTAAAGCGATAAATGTAAATTTAAGTAAAAACGAGAAAAAAAGCGTTGACCGTATCAAATATGTGATACCCGTACGAATTTGTTAACCTATGTGCGAATAAACATGCCTGACTATGAGACAGATTATGACTGTAAGCTGCCGTATTACCAAAACATTATCGCAGTTTTACGGCAGCTACCACAAAGGAGAAAAAAATTCCAATGACTTTTATTATACATAACAGCCTTAATATTTCTACCTAATAATTCCAAAAATTTCTGAAATAATGCCAAATAACTTTTGAAGTTGTATGGAAGCTACCAGAAGGAGCAAAACAATTTCAACGATATTTAGTTGTGCGAAATTTCAATACCATAACTTTTATAATTTCTGAGATATAGCTAAAACAATTTGGAAGTTGTATGGTAGGTACCCGAACCAGATCAAATTGGATCGTATCGAATTTAATAGGGTTCTGGCATTTACTATAATAAATCATTTGTTAAACTTTGGTGAACTTAGCTCAATATAAACGGTAAAGCAAATTTAGTATCACTTTCTAACACACGCTTTTACGCGTATAAAAATAAAAAACAGAGGGTGTTTTAATTTGATTTGACCCATATTTTTAGATAAAGTCACAATTTTTGTGTTATTTTAAATGTTTTTACAACTCGAAATTTCTCGAAAATTTTTATTTTTTTTTTACCATATGGTACTATGAGATCTGGAAGTTAACCCATATCACATTTTCCTCTATCTTTCATAGTTTCATACATTTCATACGAATTCCTAATTATACATACTAAATCCAGTTTAAAATACAACTTCCAATACAGTGTAAAATATTGCGGCAGAAAAGAAACTACGTAAGTATTTCGTGTTTTCCCCTACTGAGCTAAAATGAAACATGTATAACAATTAACCAACTGTGGTTATACTATTTATTCTTAAAGAAGAAAGGGAAAGGAAGACGAAATAAAATATAAACAAATGAAATTAAAAAAACGAGTAAAACGTTTTACACGGTCTAAACCGGCTGTATTATACTCTGCACTTGGAGAATCTGAGTATAAAGACTTATTTTTAAGATATTTAGATTTGGCTTTCATGGTTGTACTACAGTCATTCTAACCTGTCAGATTAATCCACAAAAACTTCAAGGATATGTCTGACCTATAATTGAACACATGACTGCCAAGTCTCATCTATCTAACTTTATTATTTTTCGCAATATTTGAAATTCGCTTTTGAACTTGTATGGCATCTACTCGAACCTGTCAAGCCATTACAAAAAACACCAAGAATAAGTGTGACTTGTAACTGTACACAAATGGTAAGGATTGGGGGATTCTGGATATATGAAAATAGTGGATTTGGCGGATCAAAACTGTGGATATCGGTGGATATGGGTGGATACACGGAAAATGGTGTACCGGTGGATAAAAATGGTGGATACGGCTGGATTTCGGTGGATCAATGGATAATGTAAGATTCGGCGAATGAAAATTGAGGATATCGGAGGATATAGGTGGATGTGTGGAAAATGGTGGATCGGTGGATCAAAATTGTGGATAGCGGTGGATATCGGTGGATACATGGAAAGTGGCGGATCGGTGGGTAAAAATTGTATACACATATATGGATATATATATGTAAATTGAGCTTCTACCTCAATTCGGGAGTAAAATTTTTGGGGTGTAAAAAAATGTTCATATAAAATTTGGTTTAGCATATAAGAAATATGTTAACCATTTTATTTTTTAAAAATCCTTTTAAAAAGCTGTAAAGTATAGCTATACGAGTAGCTAAAGTATTAAAATTTTATTGTGATTTTCGTAAACGAATCTTTTTTTATTTTATGATAGATAAGAAATTTTTATAAAACTGTATAATGTAAGGAATGTGGGACTTAAAATATTAAATTTATTTTTATTTATTTATTTATTATACTTTATTCTCTGAATTATTACAAAAATTTTACTTAAACTAAGAGAATGAGAAAACGGCATTATTATTTAAAGAAAAATAGTGTAAAAGCCTGATTATGTTGTTAAAAATTATTATTTAAATCAACATTTGCATAATAATACAAATACTCTATAGAAAAATATTAAATTATTACAATTATTAATTTCAATCTGCAAAAATACTAGTTAACAGTACAATATAATAAAAAATTACAATTCTACCATTTACTTAAATTATATACTTATACATACTTAATTTATAATTTACCAAAAATGTAGATTTTAATTTAAGATATAAAATTTAATACCCAATAAAAAAAAATAAAAATATTAAATTAGACTACTTAACAAATTATCTACTTCACTATGCTCTAAACATAAAAGCAATTCTTTTATACTTCTGACAAACTTATTTAAATTTCTAATAGCACGGATTGGTTGTGGAAGTCTGTTAAACAAGCGGACGGAAGTTATATCAAAAAAATTTCGGTAATTTGTTGTTCTAAAAACTGGAACATTAACTAAGAATCTCTGATTAATGCGCAAACCAAAGCGATTTGAAGCCCTACTGTTTAAGTAACCTCCTCTTATGTAAAAAACCTTTAAAACCCTATAATAATAATGTTGTCTAACAGGAAGAATTTGCAAACTTCTAAATAAATCCATAATATGAAATAAACGATGTCTATTGCAAATTTTTCTAATTACACATTTTTGTAAGATTAGAAAGGGATAAATTTTATTCTTAAAAGTACCACCCCAGCAACTTATGCCATATTGTAACTTAGAATGAAAAATGCCATAATAAAACACCAAGAGGGTTTTCTGCGAACAAATTTTGTTTAAGCGATAAAAATAACGCAAAGTAGAGCGCAAATAAGACTTAATGGCATTTGTGTGCGCTGACCAATTCAACATACTATCAATAAACACACCTAAGTATTTGAATTGATTGACTTCTTCTACTATAAAGCAAGAGGAGTTACAGCAACCAGAATGTACAATGTTAACATTATGGTTATTATCACTATCCATAAAACACTTTTGCAACCAGAAGAATGAAAAACAAGATTAATATCAGAAAGTTCCTTTTGCATAAGATTAAAAAACATTAGTTTTGTTTTATCACTAACAATTAGCTTATGTCGGAAGAACCAATATCTTAATAAGCTAAGATCTTTATTGATTGCACACGTAAGATTGAGCGGAGTGTTGCACGACTAGGAAATTGCAAGATCATCAGCAAAAGCTGTTAAATTACCTTGAAATTCCAAATCAAAAAGTGAATTTATATATATATAAGATATAATATTGGTCCCAAAACAGATCCCTGGGGAACTCCCAAACTAACATACTGAACACTACTGAATTTGCTACCAATTTTGACTCTGTGAGTCCTGCATTCTAAGTAAGATTTAAACCAATCCAATATAAAACCACGAAAACCTAGCGCAAATAATTTATTCAAAAGAATTTTATGATTCACCATGTCAAAGCTTTAGTAACATCAACAAATAGACCTGCACAATTTAGTTTTTTGTCCAGACCTGAATTTACTTGCAAACAAAAATTTAATAAAGCGTCTTCAGTTGATACGCCTTTTTTGAAGCCAAATTGTTTCGAATTAAAAAATTCCAATTCATTTAAATACTTCAATGTTCTAGCTTTCATTGCCTTTTCGAAAATTTTCGAAATCGTAGGAAGCAAGGAAATAGGTCAATAGTTGTTTACGTCTGACTCCACCCCTTTTTTAAACAGTGGAATAACAACCGCAGATTTTAGCTGGTTGCAAATACATGAAAATATACACCAGAACATCGACAATATTAAATGCAATTTCCTTCAATAATTTATTGGGGATATTATCAAACCCAGCAGAATTTGATTTTTTAAAGACCGAATAATTTGGAGAAGTTCAGGTACCGAGGAACTATCAAAAAAGAAGCTGTTACGAATACTGTTTACCTTCATGATATTATATTCAAAGTCAGAACCTAAATCAGAAGACAACTTTATTGCAACCGAGGAAAAATGATTGTTGAACTCATTTGCAGTTAGAAACTCATCTGTTATAGACTGTCCATTTTGTATGATTTCTATTTTCTTACTATTTTTCGAGTTCTTATTGGGCAAGTTATTAACTAGTTTCACCTGAATTAGATGGATTTTTATATAATTTGATACATAATTTGTTCTTTAATTTTACTTTTCTCAAAAATGTCATTCATCCACGGTTTTAACTTTTTATTTTTCGCACGAGGACTATAACTAAAAGTACATTAGGAAATATAACTGCTTAAAATTCCAATGAATTTATTATATGCTGCACTAGCATTTTGTTCATTATAAACATTATCCCAAAATTCAAAAATTAGCATATTGTTCAGTCTATTATAATCTATTTTTGAAATTGTAGCAGTATCAGGAGTATTTTCTTTTTTTTCAACTATTAACGATTTAACAAGAAGTCCAGTCATACAATGATCTGTAATTTCAAAATTAAAAACTCCCTTTTCACACGACTGCAAAGGAATAGTATCGAAACGACCATGAATATGATCTAGGCAAGACCCAGAACTAATCCTAGTCGGTTCTTTAATAAAAGGAAATAGATCATTTTCAGCTAGAATTGAAAGATAATAGTCAACATTTTCAGAATTAGATAGACAATCTAGATTAAAGTCACCAACAATTATTAAATTAGAAGAATTTATGTTATATACCAAATTTTTGAGCTCATTAAGAAATATATTAACTGAACAACTATGTACTCGTAATCTATACACACAAATAAAAGAAAACGAAATATCTTTAATTTTACAATCAATTTTCAAAATATCAGCAGATGCAAAAGTATAATATGTAACATCTGCATTCAAATAACAATTTTTACCGACCGTATTGTGTAAACAATAGGTAGGTTATGTGATGGCAACAAATTTTTGCATATCAAGTTTTCGGTGAAAACGTACTTCTCCATAGTAGGGAAATGTAAATAAACTATTTTTAGCAACCTGTTGGTTTGTCGGTCTGTGTGTGCACGCGTGTATCTCAAGTTCGGCTGAACCGATTTTGATGAAATTTTATATGTAAGTTTATTTCCACCATGGCACGGATTGATCTACTTTTGGTATATATCAGGCCTCGGCAACTGCACTTTTTAGCGAGCCTGTTTTACATTTTTGAACATTTTGAAGAAAATATTCTACCGATTTACTTGAAATTTTATATATAAGCTTTGCTCGACCGTCCGCAAAAATTCCTATGTTTTGGAACAAATCAGGCATCGGCAACTAGACGTTTACTACGGGCCAAACATACACTTTTGTGTATATAAAGAGAAATAATCAACCAATTTCATTGAAATTTAATATTTAACTTCTTCGTATTAAAGCAATGAACATATAAATTTTTTCGAAAGGTCACGGCTCGAAAACTGATCTGCGGGCCCATTTTACATTTTTCAACATATCTATGGAGCGAATTGATGGAATTTCTTAAAATTTGATATTTGAGTTCTGGTTGTTACCGAAACTAACTGGCGAGCATTTCAGGGAATTTGGGTAGTACAAAGCGAAACTCTACTAAGAGCCAAATTTACATTTTTCTAGGTATGTTAACTATAAGCTTACTAATGTCCTAAAAATTGGAAAGAAGTATTTAACAGACATTTTTATAATATTCTGTAACACCTTCATTTAACTAGACAATACACAATGCGGTCGGTTATGTGCTGACCACATTAGATTTTTTACAAATACACCCACACCACCAGCAGCATACGACTCGTTAGTATTAGCAAAAAATGTATAATTAGGAATATTGTACTAAACTAATTCGTTCTCAAAAACCCAAATTTCAGAGACAAAAATAAAGTCCAGCTTGTTTATAATTAATGTTTCTAAATGAACTAGTAACAAATCAAAGTTTTGTCTTAGGCTTTTTATGTTTTGATGTATTATAAAAAACAAATTAGTGTTAGAGCAAAATTCAAAAACACTACTACAATTTAAGCCGCAATTACCACTATAACTAATATTGCATGCAGTATCACTATTATTATTACTGTAATTATTGTTGTTATTATTGTTCGTATTGTTATTGACGATATTATTATTTTTATTGTTATTATTATTATTACCATTATTTTTTTTGTTATTATTATTGTTATTCATATGCATACATTTACGCTTTATTTTCGAAAAGCATGAATTCAGCACTTTTTTGTTGAACATAAAGAGTGAACTTCTGGCTAATGAACTAACATTTCCAGCTGTTTTGTTTTTTAAGTTTGTTGTCATTAACCGATTATCTAATAAGCAGTCTTTTTTGGAAATTGTGACACTTGATACTGATGTTTTTATTTTTTCCACTGAGTCAAATAGATGGATATGTTGACAAGTTTTAAGTACAGCATAGCTAGTTGGATCAACTTGAATTAGCAGTAATTGTTAATATTCAATTTTCTTTTTCAGCATGTTTAATTTATTTAAATAAACTGGACATTTTTTGCTTAGTGTTTCATGAGTAGCATCAAGGTTTAGTTTTAACCTCTCATTCGCAGCTAAGCACTTAATATATTTATTAACTTTCTCCTTTTTGCACTCACTGTTTTTGTGTTTACCTAAACAATTAGCACACTTCTCTTCATTTTTGCATTCAGCCGCCTTGTGATTGAGTCCATGACACTTAAAACACCGAAGCACTCCCAACGCGTCGAATACCTTGCAGCGTTCCCATCCTATAGAAACTTTTTCATTTTGCTAAGCTTTAGGAAAAGATTCTTTATTAACTTCGACAATCGCATTATATTTTTCTTCACCCTGCCTTTGTACTTTATATATCTTAATTATTTTCATTTCACTCGCTTCAAGATGATGGTTTCGCGCTTTCAATTTGGTTATTAACTCAACTTCTGAGTACTGTGTACCAATGTGCACTATTTCAATTTTAGGTTTTATTTCAGAAGGAATTTTGACTACATACTTCTTATCCAGGTTACCTTCAAGTACAGATTTAATTTTCTTCCTCTCTAGATTATCATCAGTTTCAACATCAATCACACTGTTCTTTCTATTCTCAATATGTTTTATTTTAAAGTCTTTTGGATCGACCTTCTTATTTAAATCTGCTCTTGTAACGTTACACCTTTGTTTTGCTATAGGTTTGATAATCAAAGGTAGTTGTTTTTTAATTTGCGGAAATTTTTTATTTGCATCAGCATTTTTTACAATATCCGAGAATGAAATATTTTCACCTATACTTAATTTGACCTCATTTGCTTTTACTTTTTTAAGTTCACTGCAAAGTTCATCTGACTTCAATAAACTTTCGTTTACAACTGTATTCAATTTTGCAGTGTCCGTTTTGAATAATTCGGTTATTCTCGATACTTTATCAAATTCTTTCTGTTGAGCACCTTTTATACTTTCCAAGCGCTCCAAGTACCTATCTTCAACGGCTTTTAATAAGCCAATAATTTCAACTTCATTTTTTTTTTATCGCATTCTCGAATTCTTGTTTTTTTTTACCGCACAATATATATTTTGCAAAATCATATCAACATTTTGAATATATAATACACAATCATCGCAAATGAATTTAACAGATTTATTTGCGTCCAAAGCATTGCTGCTTGATCAAAACCACTGCATTTTATAGCGCTATGATATATTTTTCCACATACCCCGGCACATCTTATACCGGTCTCGCCTCTGATCATGGTCCGACATTTGTTACATTCAGCCATTACAGCTGATGGAATCCCAATATGAACAGGAATAACTATTTAAACTCAATACAATAAATGTTATTTATTAATAAAATTTTTTCCGACAGTAATTAACACGTCCGATTACTATGAATATCGATTTCGATATGATATTTTGATGCTGAACTTGAAAAACTATGTCAGGAAATTCTCAATAATAATGAATGATATAAGTTTAAACTGACGAGTAGATCATCGTGACGTCAATATGATCTCATCGGGGTGTGGTCGAGCTTTTTCGATGGAAAGTGCATTATTTATACAATAAAGCTTTTTGGGATGCATGCATTGCAAGGTGCATTAAAAGTTTTTGCTGCAATTAGGGTGTGCATTAAAAGTTTTTGTTGCAATTGGAAGTTGCGTTATTTAGAATAAAGCTTTTTCGATTCACAATAATTGGAAGTTGCATTAAAAGTTTTCAGATACATAATTGGAAGTTTCATTAGGATGGTGCATTACTTAGAATAAAATTTTTCGATGCATAATTGGATGGTGCATTATTTAGAACAATGTTTTTCGATTAAAAATAGTTAAGATTTAAAATAAAATTTATTAAACATTTACTTTATAATTCATTTGAATAAAGTATAATTTAAGAATACTTTAACTTTGTCTTCCAATACAAGTTCACCTTTTAAGCGAAGACAAAATATTTTTATAATGTTTTGGATTGAAAAAATTTCACATGGTCAACAGTACTGTATTTGTGATAAGAGGTGGAAATCCATGAAGATCACAAATTTCAAGACATTTTGGGATAATTTAGAAATATTTGTAACACCTGAATATGGGGAGAGACTTTGTATATTAAGATTAAGGAACGGTGAGTCTGTTTCCGATTCACAAAGAAGAATTATGGAGAAACTGAACTGGCAGCATTTAAAAATGGAGGTTACAATGTTCGTAATAAACCAAAGTCTTTTTCAAGTAATTGTCCATTTGCAGATGAAAACGATTGGGAAATGATTGAACGTAATATTTAAAATATATTTCCTGATGAATTAAACAAGGAACATTTATCTTCAGGATCTAGAAAATAAAAAATCTATATTTAGACAAAGACTTGAAGAAGGTATATTGTATATTTCCTCTATAGAGAATATGTATTATGAAAACAACAATAAAGCGGCAATTGGAGAGTTATTAATAAAACTTCGAAAGGCTCTTGAAAAATTCAATTAGGAAAATATGGATTATATGGAAAGCTTTTCGAAAGGAACAGAATTACATTTATCAAAATTTTTGTACATGTGTAAAATAATAAATCAAGTTGAGTACATACATGCAAAAGAAATAATTAAAACTAAATAAGCAAGTAAAATCAATACCATTTGAAAATCAACTTCCAAGATATTAACATCATTAAAATAATAATAAAACAAGATGCATGCAAACATTTATTTAATTTTATATTCATTTTTGGCTATCACTAGAGCAGCACCTACTCCCAACATACGTTTAGATGAGTCAGCTTATGGGAGTACTAATTTTGGTATAGTTTTACCTAATAATGAAGCTATAAAAGTAAATCTGTCAGTACAGTTTCTCAAACATGAAGCTGTCTCAGGAATAACAACAACAACAATAACAACCAATGTTCCTTTGTCTGAAGCAACAACTGAAATTCATTTGGATACAGATAATTATTTAAAAGCTGACTCAGTTCCAAAATATGTATCAGTAGCAGAAGCAGTTCAAGCTTTTAAAGGAGATATAATTGAAAAGAAATTGCTATGGGAGGATATAATACAAAGTGCACATATTTTCTATAGACATTTTAGATTAGAATATAATGATAAAGATGATAATTAAGATACGATGCTCATACGATTCCAACTTCAGTGATAAAATATTGAAAATTGATTGCCTTGAATATATAACAAATTTTGCTAAAAGACTTACAAGTAGTGGTGAATTGGAGAACTATACAGCTTTTAACACTGAATACAAATCTTCAGAGGACACAATATTAGATTTACGTAAACTAAAGCAGACTTATCATATGGAAATTTTTTAAAAAAGTTTTCTTTCTATATTGTATTAATTTTATCGTATGGCTTTTATAAATTAAGAAAATATTTTGATGTAGCTATTGATTTTATTGTATGCTTTTTATAACTTCAATAAAAAATGACATTGTATTATATTAAATCTGATTTATTTATCCATGAATGGCGGCTTGGCGGAA
This sequence comes from Condylostylus longicornis, assembly GCF_029603195.1. Classification (NCBI taxonomy): domain Eukaryota; kingdom Metazoa; phylum Arthropoda; class Insecta; order Diptera; family Dolichopodidae; genus Condylostylus; species Condylostylus longicornis. The sequence continues at coordinate 148,842 of NW_026578058.1, read as the reverse complement.
ATCCTAACCATTTTACAAAAATTTTGTTATTTTTAGTTTTCATAATTTTCTCAACTAAATATACGTCAGTTCGTTTCGATTTTAATAACTCAGGTTCATAAAAACCTCCTTCAATAGGGTAGCCTTCATAATCTTCTAGTAAATATGTCACTTGATTTGTAAATTGAACTTTTCTTATTTTGAATATTTCTGTTGTCCAGTTAGGTGTATAACCTTTCCCAAAAACATGTTTAAACTTGTTTATGCGGACTAAATCACCAGTTTTAAATTTCCCAGGTGGTGAAATTTTAATATGATTATAAGCTGTTAAATATAATTCTTTAGCATTTTTCCTATTTAAATCTGAGGGACATTTTTTATAGTCCGATGTTTTGTGTTATTATATTCGTTCACTAATTTATTGATAACATGTATCCTTTTGTAATTTCCATTAAAACTAAATCTTTCCACATTTTTTCCTTTAACGTTCGATTAAAACGTTCCACGATAGACGCTTTTAAAGAGCTGTATGTTGAATAGTTATTGATTTCATATTTTTTTATCAAATTTTTAAAAGTTATATTAAAGAATTCTTTTCCATCGTCAGTTTGAAGATTTTTTGGGTATCGATTGCTTTCTTTGAAAATTGATTGCATTGCTTTAGTAACATTTTCTCCTGTTTTGTTCTTTATTGGAATCGCCCATGCATATTTTGAAAAAGTATCGATTACGGTTAATAGAAACTTGTAACCTTTATTTTCTTTACTATACAGCCCCATTTCTACTAAATCCGCTTGCCAGAGGTCATCAAATCCTTTGATTATTCTACGTTGATTACTCTACGTCTTTTAAAATTTCTTCGTGCAGGTTTATGTAGTTCTTTAACAACTTCTCTTTTACCCATTTATTTTATATTTTAAGTTTTCGTTTACAATATTGTTTTTCTAATATTGGTGAAATTATTTTATCAAGAGCTTGTATTCTTTCCTGAAATCTTATTCGATCTGCTTAAACGTATTCCCAATACCTTTCTCGAGCTGATCTAGATTCTTTTACCCATTTTCGCAATATATATATTTCAGGACTTAAATTAAATTAAACTCTTTTCTTTACTAACCCCATTTCAAATTCATCATCTTTATCTTCTTCGTCAGAGAAATCTGATACATCTAACTTTTCAAATAAATCAACAACCTGTATCTTATCCATCTTACATATAAATAAGAAAAAAAAAAACTACTTAATTTCATATATTATATTTATTTAGTAATCATATTATTGCAAAAACTCATTAATTCTACAACTCTTATCATTTTTAGCTCTGCTGATATACATGGACATGTTTCAGGATATGAGTCAGATGAATCTGTTGCATATGGGCAGATAGTCCAATGAAAACCATAATTTTCTGTTTGTTTTTGATATGAGTTCCTGAATTCCAGTAGAAAATTGAAATGATCTTTTAATTCATTATAATGCTCTTCTAATATATGTTTTTCATGTTTGTTTAAGAACCCATTTAATTTAGTTCCAACTAAGGGCAGATCCATGGTCTATATATTATGACTACTAATATTGAACTGACGATTTCATTTATTTTCCTTCTTTTTGTCAAGAACTCTGAAAATGTAGCGATCTAGATTACGTATTTCATCTTATAGTGAATTAATGTGCTTGATAAGCTTTTTAATTTGCTCATCAGTATATTCATTTGTATTATTTTTAGCTTTCAAAATTTCATTTTGTAAAGCAATTTTCAATTGATCATTAATATCATAAACATGGGATATTTCATTTCTGAAATTCTGTTTTATGGTTTCCTGAAATTTATTATTTGATGATTGTATGTATTCATTCATAGTTTTGATTGAATCATCAATATACTTTTTTGTTGTAATATCATTACTATTTGTTGGATCCCTTAGATTAATTAATTGTTTATGTTGAATATTATAATCTCCGTCCGATGTTATGTCAAAGCCAATTATATTCAAATGCTTTTGTGAAGTTTTGTAGAGAGGATTCTTACTACGACCGAATTTGTCAACTGTAATTTTCTAAATAATAATATAATTCAACTTGTTATTCTATTTCTATTATATTAACTTCTTTTAGTTCCTCAATAATCGAACTGATTTTATTGTGATGATTATTATTTCCTGCCATTTGTGACGCAATCAAAAGTTGCAATCGATTCACTAATTCATTTGGATCATTCCAATAGGTATATGTGCTTGGACAATTTGAATATAACATTGCAGATGTTTGTGGGTATATCAATAAATTTTTTTTGAATAAGTGTTTCCTTTTCGTACATTGTTGGTGTTTGTATTGTAATCATATTTATATAGAGGTTTTATAATATTTTTTATATTTACAACCTTTATTGCCTTTTATTTGATTTGATGAGTCATAGTTTCTTTTATGAGCATTAGTTTTCTCTAAAATTTTTCGATATTGCTTCAAATCATTTGTAGTATACTTTTCAGGCTTTTTTTTAAATATGAGATTATAAAAACCATCAGTTTGTTTAAAAATTTCCTCGTCAATTATTATATTACTAGGGGCCCCTGTGGTTTGTTTATAAGCAGCATTATCTGTTGTAATAACAGGATTGTGGCAATCAATTTTAAAATAAGTTTAGAAAAATTTGTACATATTATGGCATACATATGCAGGTATATACTTGTATATGCATAAATATCATATTGGTTTGAATACTAATGATAAATAAAAGTAATGGAAATATTTTTAATTTAATAAATTTTAAGATGTAATATGTGTCACTGTTAATTACATAGATATGATTAAAATTCAATTTAAGAATTAGTTAACAATTAAGAACGAAAAATTTCCTTATAAACAACGTTATCTGTTAAAATATTTCCATCATCGATTTTTCCCTGACGAACCGTATCTTTGACTTGAATTTTTAAAGAATTGGAGTCTATGGCTCTTGAACATGCTGTGTATAATTGCCCATGCGAAAAGCACGGCTGGGAGAGATAGAGGCCAACCTTTTCAAAAGTTTGCCCTTGGGACTTATTTATAGTCATGGCATATGCAAGACGGATGGGGAACTGATGCCGAACAAAATTAAAAGGAAAGGAAATAGTACATTTCACGCTAAACTTTAAAACCAAAGTGAATGTGAATTAATAAAAAATCAATGCCTCTTTTCTTTATACAGACCTGGCTTGGCTACTTACTCAATTGAAATTTCGCAAGCACACGAAGAATAATTGTCTTAGTACGTAACGTAACGTTATTCGTGTTCTTATATCTCTCACAATTTTTAGTTTTATTTTTTTTAATTCCATTCCATGTTAAATACAACAACAAAAAATTATTTTACTCTTACTTAACTCATTTAAAATATTTCGCTTCCTCTTCCTTTTTATATTTTACTACTCTTTTTTTATTCTCTTTCGCTTTTCGCTTTTCATTTTTTGTTTTTGCTTTACAGTATGTATAATCAATTGAGTAATGTTTCTACCCAGTATTCTCTTTTGCTATTTTCATTTTTTTGTTTTTGTTATTTATTAGATTATATGTATACCTGTTCATGAACTGGAAAAATCTTGTAAAATATAATATAGATTATTATTTTTATCAATATGAAATAATGAATTACCCAATTTTCTTATATTTGTTTCCTTATCAAAATAGGGGCCATATATTTTATCAAGTTGTGACCTATTAAAGTTATATAAAGATGAATATGATGGAGAAATTCTTGAAGAATCATCACTTTTCAAAGCTTTAAATGTGTTAGGTGTTGATGTTTTAAAATTTTCAAACTTTAACAATGATTTTGATGAGTTATCATTACTGCTACTATCGTATTCCTCTTTAATACGTGGTTTAACTTCCACTTCCACTTCAAGTTTAGCTTCAACTTTGATAGGAGTTTGATTCTTAACAATATCAGTTAATTTTTCAATTGGTTCTATGGTTTAAATGTTCCCTCTAAATACTCTTCACCTGCGATTCTGCCAATTTTTAACGCTTTATATTTTTTTTGTAAATTCTCTCTTGTTTTTATTTTTTTAATAAGTCTTTCAAGACTGCTTCATTAAAACGTTTAGCTTGCACCGAGCTGCTATGTTGTTACTAATCTGATTTGTTGCTGTTACTAATCTAAACTGTTGCCCATACTAAAATACTCCCTCACATTATTCTGCTTATCACATGTAACGTCATTAAATATGAATATTGAATTAGGTTGAGATTCTGATGGTTTAAGTACCTCCGAATTATTTTGAAAATTCATTATAACCCATTCTTTTAATAGACTTCATAAGTTTTTTCAAACACTGATATTTTGGTTGAAGTAAGGACTTTGAATATATGTGTATATTTTGAAATTTAAGACCGTTAACATCTAATAGCAAGCTTAACATAACATTCGTTTTACCACAATTAGATGGTCCAACAATTAATCCTCGAATACTGTTTGGTAGCATTTATCCATGTTTCTTATTTTGTTTCACATAATTAAACTTTTTATCAAAGTTTTGTGCTCTTATTGTATTACCTTTTTCAATAAACTTCATCTTAGCAACTGCCTTAATTTCATATAAATCATTATTTATATTTATTAAGTAAGTAATATAATATTCAGCTACGATTCATGAAGCATCAAAATGATCACCCAGAATAAAAATATTATCAGTCGTAAATCAGAAAGCAAAAAGACAGATGGTGTTTTAAATTCCATAATTAACAAATTACCGTTTGAAGCACATTTACCTGGATATAATTATTGCGGTCCTGGAACAAAACTTAAAAAACGTTTAGAACGTAGTGATAAAGGTATAAATAAACTAGATGATGCATGTCGTGAGCATGATATTGCATATTCTAACAGTAATAATATAAGCGATCGTCATACAGCAGACAAAATATTAGCTGAAAAAGCTTGGCAAAGAGTAAAATCCCGTGACTCAACTTTAGGTGAAAGAGCAAACGCATTTCTTGTTACAAACGCAATGAAAGCGAAAGTTAAACTTGGTATGGGTTGCAAAAATAAAACAAGGAAAATAAAAAAAAATGTGAAAAAGAAACCACTTAAGAGAATTATGCAAGAAGCTAAAATAGCTACTAAGGACTACGAATCAGAAAAGCAAGGGGATGCTATTAAAATTGCTTTAAAAGCTGCTAGAAATATAAGCAAGAATAGAAAATCAATAAAAATACCGCGTGTTATTCCTGTTCCTAAAACTGACGGCATTCTTCCATTAATTCCAATTTTTGCAGGTCTTCCAGCTGTTGGAGCTCTTGCAGGTGGTGCTGCTGGTATATCTAAAGCTGTTAATGATGAAGTGAACGCCATAATAAAACAATGGAAGCTATAGCTCTAAGAGGAAAAGGTTTACATTTAAAACCTTATAAACAAGGACTTGGATTCTACTTAAAACGGAGATTGAACTCATTGGGTAGCATACTATACGAATTTAAATACCATACAATATTATGATAGCTTTGGAAATTTGCGGCCACCAACTGAAATTATAAAATACTTAGGTGATAAAATTTTATATAATTATTATACAGAACAAAAATTTGATTCATATAATTGCGTTCATTTATGTTAAGCTTTTTTATCTAATTCTACTTTTTATACCCTGCACTTCGTGAAGGGTATATTAACTTTGGTATGGAGTTTGTAACTACTTGAAGGAGTCGTCTGCGGTATGGACATATATATATATTCTTGCTCAGCGTAAAATTCTGCGTCGATTTAGACATGTCCGTCCGTCCGTCCGTCCGATCGCACGATAGTTCAAAAACGAATAATGCAATCGACACCAAACTTTCACAAGTTTTTTTTTTTGTGCCAAGGACGAACCCTATTGTTATTGGACTAATTCGGACAACGGGTTCGGGTAGCTGCCATACAACTCAAAGAGTTTATTTTAAATATTTCAAAAACTAATAAAGGTACAAATATAAAATTTTGTGTACATATGTCCAATTATATTCTACATATGCTCTAAAAATTTTAATAGTATAACTGCACCGGTTCGGGTGGCTGTCATACAACTCCAAAAGCAAATTTTTTATATTCGGCAAAATAATAAAATCAGATTCATGAAACTTGGCAGTCATGTGTCCAATTATAGGTCAGATATGTTTCTGAAGTTTTAGTGGAATTGCTTGACAGGTTCGGGTACCTGCCATACAACTCCAGAAGCTAATTTTAAATATTTGGAAGAATAATCGTGTGTCCAATTATAGGTCAAAGATATTTCTGAAGTTTTGGTGGAATCCCTTGACAGGTTCGAGTGGCTCCCATTGAAGCCCGAAAGTTTATTTTAAATATTTGGAAAAATAATAAAGTCAAATTCATGAAACTTGGCAGTTGTGTGTCCGATTATAGGTCAAATATATTTCTGAAGCTTTAGAGGAATTGCTTGACAGGTTCGGGTACCTGCCATACAACTCCAAAAGCTGATTTTAAATATTTGGAAAAATAATAAAGTCAGATTCATAAAACTTGGCAGTCACGTGTTCAATTATGGGTCAAATATATTTCTGAAGTCTTGGTGGTATTGCTTGACAGGTTCGAGTAGCTCCCATACAAGTCTAAAAGCTTATTTTAAATATTTGGAAAAATAATAAAGTCAAATTCATGAGACTTGGCAGTCGTGTGTCCAATTCTAGGTCAGACATATTTCTAAAGTTTTGGTGGGATTGCTTGACACGTTTGAGTAGCTCCCATACAAGTCTAAAAGCTTATTCTTAATAGTTGGAAAAATAATAAAGTCAAATTCATGAAACTTGGCAGTTGTGTGTCCGATTATAGATCAGATATATTTGTGAAGTTTTGATGGAATTGCTTGACAGGTTCAGGTACTTGCCTTAAAACTCCAAAAGCTTATTTTACGTATTTGGAAAAATAATAAAATCAGATTCATGAAACTTGGCAGTTGTATGTCGAATTATAGGTCACATAGGTTTCTGAAGTTTTGGTGGAATTGCTTGACAGGTTCGAGTGGATCCCATACAAGTCTAAAAGCTTATTCTTAATATTTGGAAAAATAATAAAGTCAGATTCATGAAACTTGGCAGTTATGTTTCCGAGTTTAGATCAGATATCTTCGTGAAGTTTTGGTGGAATTGTTTAGCAGGTTCAGGTACTTACCATACAACTCCAAAAGCTAATTTTAAATAATTGGAAAAATTATAAAGTCAGATTCATGAAACTTGGCAGTCGGATGTCTAATTATAGGTCAGACATGTCCGTGAAGTTTCTATAGAATGATTTCACAGGTTCGAATAATTGCTACACAACAATGAAAGGTGCAGGGTATAATTCAATCGGTTTATACCGACTGAAACGTTATTACTTGTTTCTTTTAAACATGACCTACGTTAATAAAATAAAAAATTTTTTAAGTTCAAGGTCATTTTTAGTTTTCGTTTTCTTTTCAGTAGAATTATATTATGTATGCATGTTATTATCATGGAATTGAAAGAATTATCATTATATTATTGTAATTTAAGTTTCTCTATTGTTTATATGTATGTAAATACAATGTATATTAATTTGTTCACAATAAATAATGATGATGATTTTTATATAAAACATGTTGCATTTTAAATTATTGTTTTATTGATTGAGTATAGATCATGCCAGTAACACTAACTTTAAATGGTAACACATCTATTCTATCAGCAGAATATTTCCCAGCTATAGAACTGAGAGGAGATTATAAGTGTGCTTTAGCAGATTTTCAGACGTACCATTCTATCTCAAATATAGATGAAGAAAATCGTAAGAAAAATAGCCTGTAAGAAGAAAAAAGATTTATCATTGGTGATAAGACTATTTTTATTCCTACAGGCTCTTATAAAAGCGAGGACATTGAAGAGTTTCTTACAAAAAAATTGGAAATATCTAATACGAAAGTGGAAAAGGAAATATTACAAATAAAACCTAATAATAATACACTTCAATGTGAAATTTTTTCTGATAAAGAAAAAGATTTTGAACAAGAGAATACGATTGGAAGACTATTAGGATTTGGTAGAAGAAAATTAAAAGCAAACAAATGGCATTCATCAGATTTACCAGTAGATATAAGCAAAATTAACATTATTTGTGTTGAATGTAATATTATTCAAGGTACATACATTAACGATCACGATGCTCATATTTTGCATGAAGTTTCTATTGGTGTCCCTCCAGGCTATAAAATAATTGAAGTTACTGCAAATCTTATTTATTTGCCTGTAGCTGTCAATCAAATCAGATCTTTAACAATAAAACTAATTGATCAGAACGGTGATTTAATTAATTTTCGAGGTGAAACAATAACTGTGCGGTTACATTTAAAACAACAATAAAAAATTATAATCTACACAGGTAATGGACATAATTTAGTTAAATATTCAATAAATAATATCAACCAATTTAATAATAAGTCAGAGTTAAGAGAGAAAGGATCACAGAGATTTAATTCTCTTTAACTTTAACTACAAAAAATCAAAAATTTTTAAAATCTATCTTTCTAAAATTAAAACAGTTCTAAGAAAAGAAAAAAAATGGATAACTTATTTATTAATCCAATTATTGATGAAAGCATAGTAAACGCACATTGGCATACATATTCACCATTCTTAAATTCATTCAATAAAAGTGACAACATTCTTATACAAATACAGAATGTCTTACCTTCTACTAGTATGCTTTATATTGAGGGCAGTATTTGAGGGCAGTAGTATGCTTTATATTGAGGGCAGGTACCCGAACCTGTCAAGTCAAATTCATGAGACTTGGCAGTCGTGTGTCCAATTCTAGGTCAGACATATTTCTAAAGTTTTGGTGGAATTGCTTGACACGTTTGAGTAGCTCCCATACAAGTCTAAAAGCTTATTCTTAATATTTGGAAAAATAATAAAGTCAAATTCATGAAACTTGGCAGTTGTGTGTCCGATTATAGATCAGATATATTTGTGAAGTTTTGATGGAATTGCTTGACCGGTTCAGGTACTTGCCTTAAAACTCCAAAAGCTTATTTTACGTATTTGGAAAAATAATAAAATCAGATTCATGAAACTTGGCAGTTGTATGTCGAATTATAGGTCACATAGATTTCTGAAGTTTTGGTGGAATTGCTTGACAGGTTCGAGTGGATCCCATACAAGTCTAAAAGCTTATTCTTAATATTTGGAAAAATAATAAAGTCAGATTCATGAAACTTGGCAGTTATGTTTCCGAGTTTAGATCAGATATATTCGTGAAGTTTTGGTGGAATTGTTTAGCAGGTTCAGGTACTTACCATACAACTCCAAAAGCTAATTTTAAATAATTGGAAAAATTATAAAGTCAGATTCATGAAACTTGGCAGTCGGATGTCTAATTATAGGTCAGACATGTCCGTGAAGTTTCTATAGAATGATTTCACAGGTTCGAGTAATTGCTACACAACAATGAAAGGTGCAGGATATAATTCAATCGGTTTATACCGACTGAAACGTTATTACTTGTTTCTTTTAAACATGACCTACGTTAATAAAATAAAAAATTTTTTAAGTTCAAGGTCATTTTTAGTTTTCGTTTTCTTTTCAGTAGAATTATATTATGTATGCATGTTATTATCATGGAATTGAAAGAATTATCATTATATTATTGTAATTTAAGTTTCTCTATTGTTTATATGTATGTAAATACAATGTATATTAATTTGTTCACAATAAATAATGATGATGATTTTTATATAAAACATGTTGCATTTTAAATTATTGTTTTATTGATTGAGTATAGATCATGCCAGTAACACTAACTTTAAATGGTAACACATCTATTCTATCAGCAGAATATTTCCCAGCTATAGAACTGAGAGGAGATTATAAGTGTGCTTTAGCAGATTTTCAGACGTACCATTCTATCTCAAATATAGATGAAGAAAATCGTAAGAAAAATAGCCTGTAAGAAGAAAAAAGATTTATCATTGGTGATAAGACTATTTTTATTCCTACAGGCTCTTATAAAAGCGAGGACATTGAAGAGTTTCTTACAAAAAAATTGGAAATATCTAATACGAAAGTGGAAAAGGAAATATTACAAATAAAACCTAATAATAATACACTTCAATGTGAAATTTTTTCTGATAAAGAAAAAGATTTTGAACAAGAGAATACGATTGGAAGACTATTAGGATTTGGTAGAAGAAAATTAAAAGCAAACAAATGGCATTCATCAGATTTACCAGTAGATATAAGCAAAATTAACATTATTCGTGTTGAATGTAATATTATTCAAGGTACATACATTAACGATCACGATGCTCATATTTTGCATGAAGTTTCTATTGGTGTCCCTCCAGGCTATAAAATAATTGAAGTTACTGCAAATCTTATTTATTTGCCTGTAGCTGTCAATCAAATCAGATCTTTAACAATAAAACTAATTGATCAGAACGGTGATTTAATTAATTTTCGAGGTGAAACAATAACTGTGCGGTTACATTTAAAACAACAATAAAAAATTATAATCTACACAGGTAATGGACATAATTTAGTTAAATATTCAATAAATAATATCAACCAATTTAATAATAAGTCAGAGTTAAGAGAGAAAGGATCACAGAGATTTAATTCTCTTTAACTTTAACTACAAAAAATCAAAAATTTTTAAAATCTATCTTTCTAAAATTAAAACAGTTCTAAGAAAAGAAAAAAAATGGATAACTTATTTATTAATCCAATTATTGATGAAAGCATAGTAAACGCACATTGGCATACATATTCACCATTCTTAAATTCATTCAATAAAAGTGACAACATTCTTATACAAATACAGAATGTCTTACCTTCTACTAGTATGCTTTATATTGAGGGCAGTATTTGAGGGCAGTAGTATGCTTTATATTGAGGGCGGTACCCGAACCTGTCAAGCAATTCGTCTAAAACTTCAGAATTATATTTGACCTATAATTGGACACATGACTGCCAAGTTTCATAAATCTGACTTTATTATTTTTCCGAATATAAAAAATTTACTGTTGGAGTTGTATGGCAACCACCCGAACCGGTACAGGTATCCCATTATAATTTTTAGAGCATGTAAAGAATATAATTGGACACATGTATACAAAATTTTATATTTATAGCTATATTAGATTTTGAAATATTTAAAATAAACTCTTTGAGTTGCATGGCAGCTACCCGAACCCGTTGTCCGAATTAGTCCAATAACAATAGGGTTCGTCCTTGGCACAAAAGAAAAAACTTGTGACAGTTTGGTGTCAATTGCATTATTCGTTTTTGAGTTATCATGCGATCGGACGGACGGTCGGACGGAGGGACGGAGGGACGGACGGACGGACGGATATGTCTAAATCGGCGCAGAATTTTACGCTGAGCAAGAATATATATATATGTCCATACCGCAGATGACTCCTTCGGCAAAATAATAAAGTCAGATTCATAAAACTTGGCAGTCATGTGTAATGTATGGACACATCAATAGGTCAAATATATTTCTGAAGTTTTAGAGGAATTGCTTGACAGGTTCGGGTACCTGCCATACAACTCCAGAAGCTAATTTTAAATATTTGGAAAGATTTGTATCTGACTATATTATACATGAAACTTGACAGTTATGTGTCGAGTTATAGACCAGATATTTTTCTGAAGTTTTGGTGGAATTGCTTGACAGATTCGAGTAGCTCCCATAAAAGTCCAAAAGTTTAAATATTTGGAAAAATAAAGTCAGATTCATGAAACTTGGCAGTTGTGTGTCCAGTTATAAATCAGACATATCCGCGAAATTTCTATAAAAGTGTTTCACTGGTTTGAGTAATTGCTATACAATAAGAAAAGGTTTATACCGATTGAAACGTTTTTACTTGTTATTTCAAATATTATACTATCAGTGTCCATATAAAGAGCTGAACAATTATTTCTTAATTTAGGTTTCATGTACTCATAATGGAAATCATATAGTAAGGTCTACGTATATTGGTTTGCAGAAAAACACTTCAGATTTAAATAATTCTATTGCAACTAAATTTTCGTTAAAAACTGTGTTATTCTTTAAAAATGGTGATGCTATTAATACCTTAGCACCTTATCTACCTTCTCATTTTGATACTAGTTTAACGTTATATTTTCTAACATTTTCCATTGTTTTACCGAATGTTGCGTTATTTAAAAACTTATATTGATTTTTTTGAAAATCATTAGTCGCTTCACTTCGTAATTTTGTATTCAAGTCAATGTATGATTTTAACCATTGAGATTGATTAAACTCTAAAATTCTATGAATTTTTGTGAGTTTTAAACCATTTTTCAAAGCTTATTGCAAATTTTTGTAGTGAATAATTTATTTAGTTTTATCATATAGTGTTGCGAGTAATTTTTTTGATTTGAACCAGGTGGACACATATTTTCTGGACAAAATGGTATATCGCTATGTAGATCATGTGAATCTTTAGGATAAAGTAAGTCAACCTCAAAAATATATCCATTTAATGAATCACTTCCAATTTAAAATTACCTGTTGGTAAATATTGACACATAGCCCAACCATATTGATTATTTATGTCCCAATACATCAAACATTTTTCAGGTTTTTTATAATCAAAATTTTCTAAGTACTTGTTATTCGCTTCTGAATATCTTTTTATACATTGTGTTAACCCTCCACGTATACCTCTTTCTATAAACATAATCATATCTATATCAGTTAAAAGTTCTAATTCAATCCCAGTATACAATAGCATTGCATCCCATGTGTAACCGGGGAGTGTGTAATAATGTGCGGGGTCTAATTTATGAGTTTTCATTGAATAATAAATTCAATTGTTCAAAAACATCGGCTAATAGTAAAATATCTGTTTTAAATATAAATCTGAATATTCTCCTAAATTTTTAATTTGTAAACTGCCCCAAACTCTTGCTTTGAAGTATATTTATTTTGTTATAATAATAGATAACTATTGTAACCTTTTAGAATAAAGCTTTTTGATTAAGAAATACATAATATTTGAAATAAAATTTATTAAACTTTTTACATCATAATTTATTTGAATAAAGTATATGCTAAAAATATTTTGACTTTTTCTTCAATACAAGTTCGCGTTTCAAACGAAGAAGAAATATTGTATTTATAATGTTGCGGATTGAAAAGTTTCGCATGGTCAACAGTACTGTATTTGTGATAATAGGTGGAAATCTATGAAGATTACAAATTTCAAGACATTTTGGGATAACTTAGAAATATTTTTAACACCTGAATATGGAGAGGGGCCTTGTGCATTCAGATTAAGGAACGGTGAATCAGTTTCACATTCCCAAAGAAAAATTATAGAGAAACTGAATCGGTAACATTTAAAAATTGAGGTTTCTGGTGTAGATATAATTGTGTCGTGAGAAATACATTATGCCTTGAATGAATTCAATGTTCGTAATAAACCAAAATCTTTTGAAAGTAATTGACCATTCGAAGATAAAAACGATTTAGAAATGATTGAATGTTTCCTCTATACAGAATATGTATAATGAAAAGAACAATAAAGCGAAAATTGGGGAGTCATTATTAAAACTAAGAAAAGCTCTTGAAAAATTCAATGAGCAAAATATACTTAGATTATATGGAAGGTTTTCAAAAGGGAACAGAATTACATTTATCAAAATTTTTGTACATCTGTAAAGTAGTAAATCAAATTAAGTACCTACATGCAAAAGAAATAAATAAATAAAAACAAACAAGTAAAATCAATAAACAAATAAAAAGAAACAAGTAAAATCAATATCATTTGACTATCAGTTGTCGATTTGTTAACATCGTTAAAATAATAAAACAAGATTCATGCAGGTTTTTATTTAATTTCGTATTTCTTTTTGGTTGTCACTAGTGCAGGACCTACACCAAATAAAGGCTTAGATGAGTCAGCTTACGGAAGTACCGATTTCAATATAGTTTTACCTAATAATGAAACTATAAAAGTAAATCTATCGGTATAATTCCTCAAGATTGTAGCTGAATCTGGAGCAACAATAGCAACAACAGCAGGAAAAACAATAACTAATATATTTTTTGATCTAGATAATTATTTCAAAACTGACTCAGTTCCGCAATTTTTATCAGTAGCGGAAGCAATCCAAGCTTTTAAAAACGATTTGATTCCAAAAGAACTGGCTATCAGTGGAATAATACAAGTCTTCTACAGACGCTTTACATTAAATTTTAAGAAAGAACTTTAAAAATTGATTGTAAAGAGTATATCGTAATTTCTGCTAAAAGACTTACAAGCAGTAGTGAGTTGAGCACATACCGCCTTTAATACTGATTATCAATCTTCAGCATATACAGTTTTAAATTTACGCAATGTAAAGCATACTTATCATATGGAAATATCTTAAAATATTTAATTTTTCAAATAATTTTTATTGTATTTTGAATATACATTACAAATAAAAGAAGTTTTATTAAATTATATATGTTTTATTTATTATCACAAATTTTGAATTTAGCTCGTTCTGAAATCTTAATATGGTTATATGCCTTTGACAACAACTCTTTAGCATTATTTTTATTTATATCTACTGGACGTCTTTGTATCGTTCGATACTTTGTAAGAACATATTGATTAACTAATTTATCAGTAATATCTGTCCATTTATAATATTTCCGTTTAGTTGAATTCTTTCCACATTTTTTCTTTTAAATTTCGGTTGCATCGTTCCACAATATAGGCTTTTAATGAGCTGCATGTAGAATAATGATTTATTTGATAGTTACTCATTAACTTTTTAAAAATTTTGTTAAAAAATTCTTTTCATCAGCAGTCTGAATATTTTTTGGATATCGTTTGGCTTCTTTGAAAATTAGTCTTCGAAAATTTCTTCTTGCTGACCTATATAACTCTTCAACAACAGGTATCTTACTCATATTTTTTATTAATATTTAAAAAATCTTTCCCCAAGCATTTTTTTTAAGAATCGGGTTTGTTAAGATGCTCAATTAAATCTAGAACCTTATCTCTACTCATCTTAAACATAAATAATTAATACAAAATTTGTTTTATTTTAGATTCTTATTTTATTTTTTTCTAATTCTTCCATACAATCGCATTAACTTCACAATTCTTATTGAAATATTTTCATCTCCTATGCACGGACAAGTTTCACGCAAGGAATCGGAGTCCTGTGAAGAATATGGACATATTGAGTAGTGGAATCCATTGTCCTCTATGACTACCAGAGTAGTCTTTGAACTGCAGTAAAAATTTTAAATAATTCTTCAATTCATTATAATATTCCTCTAACAAATGTCTTCATATTTGTCTAAAAAAATTCTATTTAGTTAAATATTCGTCTATTTTTATTCCTCTTGTATTATATTCAAGAATGTAGAGCTTTTTTATTATATTTTGAAATTTAAGTCACTTATTACTCTTAATTTGATCTAATCAATTATATTTTCTTCGATTGGCGTTGGTTTTTCCAAATATTTTTTGATATTGCTTCAAATCATTTTCGGTATAGTTTTCAGGTTTCAGTTTAAATATTAGATCATGTAAACGTTCAGTCCCCTTAAAGATCTGTCTGTCAATTATTGAATTTTAGATTTCTTCTTCGATGCTAAATGGTGCGTTTTTTCATTTCCTGATTCCCAAATTATTATCAAAACAAGTAAAAACGTTTGAGTCGGTATAAACCGATTGAATTATACCCTGCACCTTTCGTTGTTGTATAGCAATTACTCAAACCTGTGAAACCATTCTATAGAAACTTTACGGATATGTTTGACGTATAACAGACACACAACTGCCAAGTTTCATAAATCTGACTTTATTATTTTTCCAAATATTTAAAATTAGCTTTCAGAGTTGTATAGCAGGTACCCAAACCTGTCAAGCAATTCCACTAAAACTTCAGAAATATATCTGACCTATAATTGGACACATGACTGCCAAGTTTCATAAATCTGATTTTATTATTTTGCCGAATATAAAAAATTTGCTTTTGGAGTTGTATGGCAGTCACCCGAACCGGTGCAGCTATACTATTAAAATTTTTAGAGCATATGTAGAATATAATTGGACACATGTATACAAAATTTTATATTTGTACCTTTATTAGTTTTTGAAATATTTAAAATAAATTCTTTGAGTTGTATGGCAGCTACCCGAACCTGTTAAGCAATTCCACTAAAACTTCGCAAATATATCTGATCTATAATTGGACACACGACTGCCAAGTTTTATGAATCTGATTTTATTATTTTTCCAAATATTTAAAATAAACTTTTGGGCTTCAATGGGAGCCACTCGAACCTGCCAAGGGATTCCACCAAAACTTCAGAAATATCTTTGACCTATAATTGGACACACGACTGCCAAGTTTCATGAATCTGACTTGATTATTCTTCCAAATATTTAAAATTAGCTTCTGGAGTTGTATGGCAGGTACCCGAACCTGTCAAGCAATTCCACTAAAACTTCAGAAACATATCTGACCTATAATTGGACACATGACTGCCAAGTTTCATAAATCTGATTTTATTATTTTGCCGAATATAAAAAATTTGCTTTTGGAGTTGTATGGCAGCCACCCGAACCGGTGCAGCTATACTATTAAAATTTGTAGAGCATATGTAGAATATAATTGGACACATGTACACAAAATTTTATATTTGTACCTTTATTAGTTTTTGAAATATTTAAAATAAACTCTTTGAGTTGTATGGCAGCTACCCGAACCCGTTGTCCGAATTAGTCCAATAACAATAGGGCTCGTCCTTGGCACAAAAGAAAAAACTTATGAAAGTTTGGTGTCGATTGCATTATTCGTTTTTGAGTTATCGTGCGATCGGTCGGACGGACGGACGGACGGACGGACGGACATGTCTAAATCGACGCAGAATTTTACGCTGAGCAAGAATATATATATATGTCCATACCGCAGATGATTCCTTCAAGTAGTTACAAACTCCATACCAAAGTTAATATACCCTTCACGAAGTGCAGGGTATAATGAGGGTCATAGCTTTTATCAAGGTGCGATTCCTTGTAATTATGTAAAGGTGACAATAGTCATTCCAACTTTTCACTTTTTGAATTTGTAAATCTGATTGTGTTAGGAGTTGATGTTAAAAAGCTTTCAAACTCCAATTTTTCCTTCTTTGGTGTTTTTATCCTATTTTCGATGAATGATGTAATATTAAATTTATCAGTACTGTTTTCTTCCTTTTTTACTTCCGGTTTTAAAAATGTGGAGGGAGATTGATATTTCACAACATTAGCTAAGTCTTCAACAGGCTTAATAATTGGTTTGAATATATTTACCAAAATTTCATCATGCATAATTTGACCGCTTTTCAATGATTTGCGTTACCCCTTATTAAATGCTTAGGTACCCGAGTATAAGATAGACATAAGTAATAAAGTTGGGTCAAACCAATGGTTTGTATAGTAGCACTTTTCCCTTCAACAATATTAGTAAAAATACTGCTTTAAATACAGTCTATGTATACCTATCACACTATTAAAATTATTTTCATTCATATACAAAACTATTTCTAGGATTGCATATATTTATCATGAACGATCTATTCAGTCTTTGAAATAAAGCAAAAATTAATACAAAGTGGGGTTAACATAATTTTAAGAGTTAATTGTGTGAGTTAAGAAAAATAATTATATTTTTTAATGTCATGGAATTTACCGTTACCTTTTTGTGTTTATAGAAATTTGAACAAGCTTGCGGTTTCGGAAATATAAGGTGTCAAAAATTCAAATTTTAGAAATTTTAAGAGGCGATAACTTGAGAGGAGATGGAAATGGAAAAAAATTTTCTTCTAACAAGATGAACTATTTATTAATGTCTAAAAGCTCCTAAAATTTCAAGCTTCTACAGGCTGGGGTCTAGAACAAAACCGGAATCAAAAATTTGGAAAAAAAGACTTTATATAACGATAAATTTGAACGGCCATTTTGTTTTTTTTAAGTTTAACTATAGTATACAGCGCTAGTGGAAGCAAGTCGCTGCCTTTCTGCATTTGCAAAATTTCAAAAATGCTTATGGTTTCGTTGCAACAAATAGTTAAAAAAGGCCATTTTTAGGGTTTTGAGGGGGTATAACTTCTAGAGAGGGGGAGATAGGTAAAAATTTTGTTCTACGGAAATAAGTTTCTGGAAGGACGGACGGACGGACGGACAGAGTGAAACTAATAAGCACTTTTTTTCACAAATATTTTGGAAAAGTGCTAAAAACTATCTACATCTTGATAACGTCCCATGCAAAAATAATTCCTTATGGTATCTTGTTTGTCGCAAGCAACATCATTAAATGTGTTGCTGACCTATGTTTTTATTAAAACATAGTGTGAGGGAACGACCCACTTGAAAATGTTTATGTTGAATTTTTTTATTATGTTGCATTATTCATTTACTTTTGCTTAACGTTAATATGGTAATTGAGAATTTAAAATTATTACTTTCAAAAGAAATTATTGTAAGTATTTATAAGATAAGCAAATTTAATAATAATTTTGTAATTGTCCCAAATTAAAAAAAAAAAAAAAAGAATTTTTTTCAACATAATTTTGTAATTCTAAGAATATTTTTATGTTTTGTAAAATTAATAAAAGATCAGTTCACTTTGTAACAATAAAGTGATTAGTCGAACGAATAAAAATTCAAAACTAATGTTTTTTTTTTAATCTTTACAAAAGTCGCCCTTGTTCGTTAAGTGGCGCAGTTCCGGTAGGATTTAAAAATAAAAAAGGTGAATTGAAAAGTTAAAGGAAAATAACTAGTGAAAAATAAAAAGTGAAGTAAAAAGAATAAGTGAAAAAATAAAAAACCCCTTCTTGTGAACATTAAAAACTTTAATTAATACAATAAAATTTTAAGAGACAAAAAATAATAATAAAAAAATATATAAAATTTTGCTAACAAATAGAAATAAATAAGTTTTATTTTGTACTTGCTGCAAAAATTTTTTTTCTATAAAAGAAAAATGGTGCAATAAAATACACCAGAAGGTCAATCCTCATCAGCTACTCACCCTGCTGCCCAACCTCCAGCACTGTCGCTTTCCCTGGAAATACATCTCAGAACTTCCGAAGTTTAGTGGTAAGTCGTACGAATTATTTAATTTTATACGTTTTGTTGAAAATATAACCCTATTAGTTAGTAAATATAACGAAAATGGTCAGATAATACTTTTAAATAAAATTAAATCAAAGTTAGTAGGTAAAGCGAGAGAAGTACTGGAAATAAATAACCACGTTTCAATCTGGTCTGAAATAAAAATAATTTTAACAAATAATTTTAATGAAAAAAAAAACTTATAATAATCGTAACAGTAGGAATAATAATTGTAGTGGTAATAATTATAATCGTGGCAATAACTATACTGAGTTCAGACCTCAACGTGGTCCGAACGGCCAGAATAACTCATTTGGTAATTTTCAAAATTCTCGATCTGAGCCCATGGATGTTGATCCGTCCACCTCAAATCATAGAATAAACACACTAGAAAAAGAAAATATTTATGAAAAACATTCCCAAGACCCAAACGAGTCTATAAATTCTTTCGAAAATTTTTAGTTGACTGCCTCGGGGAAGAACTTTCTTTTATAAAAGTGCAATCCAAAGGAGGGCCACTAAAATTTATTGTGGATTCTGGCGCTACAATAAGTATCATTAATGCTGGAATTTTCAACCCTATGTATAAGTCTAAAATTGAACCACTTAATATAAAAACGTTATCTAATACTTTTATCTGTGATACTGTTACCTGCGATACTAAAGTAACAGAATATTCCTTCCTTGAATTTGATTCTAACAGTAAACCTAATTTTTTGAAAATAAATTTTTACAATAAATTTGACGGGTTGTTAAGGAATAATATTCTAAAATCATTAGGGACCATAATTAATTACACAAATAAAAGTTTAGAATTGAATACAGGTAACGTACTTCCTCTGTATTTCAATTAAAGTGAAGAAAATGAATACCATATTGCGATTCCAGTTAACAAACTAAGCATTTTTCAAAATGAAATTTTCTCAGGTGAAACTAATGTCAGATGCTATAATTTAGATCCTGTTACAAAAAAGGAACTTTTGATAATTTTCAGAAAATTCGATAAGGCCTTTTTAAATGAGGGTGATAATTTCTCTTTCACTCATCAAATTAATCTTAAAATCAATACGGTAAACGAAATTTCTATTTGCACTAAAATTTATAGATAACCTGAAATTCATAAAAAAGAAGTAGATGAACAAATTGAAGAAATGCTAAATCAAGGCATAATAAAACATAGCGAGTCACCTTATTCGATTTAGCAAAGGGTTTCCATCAAATTGAGATAGCAAAGGAAGATTTCAGCGTTTCAGTTTATGCTACGCTTCACGCACACTAAATGAGCACGAATGTAAATACTCTACAATTGAAAAAGAATTGTTGGCAATAGTTTGGGCAACGAAATACTTTCGCCCATATCTCTTTGGCCGTAAATTTACCATAAGGACCGATCGCAAACTACTTCAGTGGCTTCATAATTTAAAAGAACCAAACGCGAAGCTACAAAGATGGAAAATTAAATTAGAAGAACTTAATTTTGACATCGAATGGTAGAGAAAACAAAGTGGTAGATGCACTTTCACGTGCAAAAATTCTTTTAAATGAAAATGTATTATGCGACGATTCTTCTATTCTAAGCGACAATGAAATTCGATCAACTGATGCCACTATACATTCTGCTGATGAAGATAATTCTGAATACATCCCAATTTCATTTTCCCCACTGAACTTCTTTAAAACACAAATCATCATTAGTGCCGATAGCTCTAATTCTTTGCACATAAAAAATATCATGGTAGAACAAAAAAATCTAATGTGGTCAGCACATAACCGACCGCATTGTGTATTGTCTAGTTAAATGAAAGTGTTACAGAATATTATAAAAATGTCTGTTAAATACTTCTTTCCAATTTTTAGGACATTGATAAGCTTATAGTTAACAAACTTAGAAAAATCTAAATTTGGCTCTTAGTAGAGTTTCGCTTTGTGCTACTCGAATTCCCTGAAATGCTCTCCATTTAGTTTCGGAAACAACCAGAACTCAAATATCAAATTTCAAGAAATTCCATCAATTTGTTCTGTGGATATGGTGAAAAATTTAAATCGGCCCGCAAATCAGTTCTCGAGCCCTGATCTTTCCAAAAAAGTTATATGTTCATTGCTTTAATATGAGGAATTCATATATTAAATTTCAATGAAATCGGTTGATTTTTTCTCTTTATATACACAAAAGTGTATGTTTGGCCCGTAGTAAACGTCTAGTTGCCGATGCCTGATCTTTCCAAAAAATTTACATGTTCATTGTTTTAATACGGGGAATTCATATATTAAATTTCAATGAAATCGGTTGATTATTTATCTTTATATACACAAAAATGTATATTTGGCCCGTAGTAAACGTCTAGTTGCTGATGCCTGATTTCTTCCAAAACATACGAATTTTTGCGGACGGTCGAGCTGAGCTTATATATAAAATTTCAAGTAAATCGGTTGAATATTTTCTTCAAAATGTTCAAAAATGTAAAACAGGCCCGCTAAAAAGTGGAATTCCCGAGCCCTGATATATACCAAAAGTTGATCGATCCGCGCCATGGTGGAAACAAACTTACATATAAAATTTCATCAAAATCGGTTCAGACGAACTTGAGATACACGCGTGCACACACAGACCGACAGACCGACAGGTTGCTAAAAATAGTTTATTTACACTTCCCTACTATGGAGAAGTGCATTCCCACCGAAAACTCGATATGCAAAATTTGTTGCCATCACATAACCTACCTATTGTTTACACAATACGGTCGGTAAAAAACAATTGTTTCTACATATTCTATGGAAACTTTTTTATTGACGTATTTAAAAAATATATTCCAACTAAAGGGATCTTGGGAGTAATCATCAATGATATTGTAGTTTATAATGTTTTTCAAAACACTTATTTAAAGTATTTTTCAAAAAATAAAAATTTAGTATTCAACAAATGTTCGTTACTATTAAAAGATGTGTCAAGTAGAAGTGAATTAGATGAAAGAATTAGATGAACCAACACATTAAAATAAACCATAGAGGTATTAATGATGTGTATTTAAACCTTAAAGGTGAAATTTATTTTCCTAAATTAAAAATCGAAATACACAAAGTAATAAATGACTGTCATGTTTGTAAAATGGCAAAATATGAACGACATCCGTTAAAACTACCGTTAAAAATTACTTAAACAGCTGAAAAACATCTAGAAATTGTACACATGGATATTTGGTTGCATAAAAAAGGTAAGCCATATCTCACTTCAATTCACAAGTTTCCAAAACATGCGCAAATAACCCCCTTAAGTTCACGAAACTGGAATGATTTAAAAACTGCTTTAATGCAGTAAATCTGACTGTGGTAAACCGAAAAAGATCGCCACTGATAGGGAAAAAGGTTTTACCAGTTCAAATTTTCTTAGATAGTAGTAATGCTGACATCCAACATTTTAATAACACCTTTAACGAGCACCTAAGAGTTGTTGAAATTGTAGAAAAACAACAAGGTATTTCCCATGATGTCGACCCAATAATTCAAGCGGTCAAAACTTATAATGAGACAATTCATTCATCTACGGGAAAAAGACCCATAGATTTTGTTAATGGTTTATTAAAACCAGAGGATTTTTCTTTAATATCAAGAATTATATTAATAAATTAATTAATTAGATCAAAGAAAAAGCAATTGATAAATTAAACCTCAAGGAAATATCACAAAAAAGTTGATATTGTTGAATCTGATGAAACTCCCGTCAAAATTAATAAAGAAACTTTACCCAGGTATAAAAGCCAATTGAAAAAGAAACTTAAATATCAAAAGTAATTTCCTATTTCGTTCTAATAACTATAATTTCTTTTTTAGGAATAATCAAAATCTTTATACTTTTAATATTACAAAGCATGCATACAAAGGCAATGGCTACATTACTTCGTGAACCAGAAATTAAAGCACATAGTTATAAAAGAATATTGCACATAATTGATATATCGCAATATGAAGAAACTATTGATAAATTAGAAGCTAACATAATTAAACTGCATGAAAGTACTAATACTTTTAATCTCTTAAGTAATAAATTAGCAAAATTAAAATCAGAATTACATATAAAATTTCATCAAAATTGGTTCAGCCGCACTTGAGATACACGCGTGCAGACACAGACCGACAGACTGACAGACCGACAGTCATATTAATACTGCAAACCGAAAATAATTATATTTTTAATGTCATGGAATTTAAAGCTTGCGGTTTTGGAAATATAGGTTGTAAAAATTCATATTTTACAAATTTCAAGGGGCGATAACTTGAGAGGGGGTGGACATGGAAAAAAATTTATTTCTAACGAAATGCAGCATTTATTAGTGTCTAAAAGCCCCTAAGAAGAGACCCGTTACAACAAGACTTAAGGAACATTTAAGTGAAATAAAACGTGCAAGGAGAGTAGGATTTAACCGGATTTTCGATTCTATGGTTGCAAAACACATTTATGAAACGGATCACTCAATCACGGAAGATAACTTAAAGGTATTAAAAGAGGTAAAAGGAAAACACAGGAGAAAAGTTCATGAAAGCATGCTGATATACAAATCAAACAATGACTGCCTACTGAACACGGACGAAGGTAACGCGGCTCCTTGGCTCTTTAAATTAATTATTTGACCAGTTTTAAGGTTTAAAACAGTATAAATTTAGTTTGTAAATAATAACAAAAAAAAAAATAAATAATCAAATTCTAGATTAAGTCAGGTAGATTATATTAAGTCAGGTATAATATTCCTAATTTTAATAGATTTCAATTTTTATTGTTTGTTGTCTTAATTAGAAGAAAATCAGCTTTGATAAAGTGCGTATGTAGCGCACGAAATATATTAGCGAAAAATAAAAAAAAAGTATTTTATTCCTAATAAAAAGAAGTTTTCTTTTCATACCAATAAAAAAAAAATCTGATGTGGTCAGCACACAACCGACCGCATTGTGTATTGTCTAGTTAAATGAAAGTGTTACAGAATATTATAAAAATGTTTGTTAAATACTTCTTTCCAATTTTTTGGACATTAGTAAGCTTATAGTTAACAATACTTAGAAAAATGTAAATTTGGCTCTTAGTAGAGTTTCGCTTTGTGCTACCCGAATTCCGTGAAATGCTCGCCAGTTAGTTTCGGTAACAACCAGAACTCAAATATCAAATTTCAAGAAATTCCATCAATTTGTTCTGTGGATATGAGGAAAAATGTAAAGTCAGCAAATCAGTTCTCGAGCCCTGATCTTTCCAAAAATGTTATATGTTCATTGCCTTAATATGAGGAATTCATATATTAAATTTCAATGAAATCGATTGATTATTTCTCTTTATATACACAAAAGTGTATGTTTGGCCCGTAGTAAACGTCTAGTTGCCGATGCCTGATCTTTCCAAAAAATGTACATGTTCATTGTTTTAATACGGGGAATTCATATATTAAATTTCAATGAAATCGGTTGATTATTTCTCTTTATATACACAAAAATGTATATTTGGCCCGTAGTAAACGCCCAGTTGCTGATGCCTGATTTCTTCCAAAAGTTAGGAATTTTTGCGTATGATCGAGCAAAGCTTATATATGAAATTTCAAGTAAATCGGTTGAATACTTTCTTCAAAATGGTGAAAAATGTAAAATCGGCCCGCAAATCCGATTTCGAGCCCTGATCTTTCCCAAAAATCTATATGTTGATTGTTTTAATACGAAGAGTTCATGTATTAAATTTCAATGAAATCGGTTGATTATTTCTCTTTATATACACAAAAATGTATATTTGGCCCGTAGTAAACGTCTAATTGCCGACGCCTGATTTCTTCCAAATTATACGAATTTTTGCGGACGGTCGAGCTGATCTTATATATAAAATTTCAAGTAAATCGGTTGAATATTTTCATCAAAATGTTCAAAAATGTAAAACAGGCCCGCTAAAAAGTGCAGTTCCCGAGGCCTGATATATCCCAAAAGTTGGTCAATCCGTGCCATGGTCGAAATAAACTGACGTATAAAATTCATCAAAATTGGTTCAGCAGAACTTGATACACGCGTCCATACACAGACCGACAGACCGGCAGACCGACAGACTGACAGACCGACAGACCGACAGACCGACAGACCGACAGGTTGCTAAAAATAGTTTATTTACACTTACCTACTATGGAGAAGTACGTTCCCACCGAAAACTCGATACGCAAAATTTGTTGCCATCACATAACCTACCTATTGTTTACACAATACGGTCGGTAAAAAGATATCTAATGTTATCAAATACTTATTATTCCATTCATATAAAAAGTTGAAAGATTAGTTAGGAAGCATTAAAAAAAATATACATACATATTTATGTATTTAAAATTTTTGCGAATTTTGAAAACTATTATAACAATATTTTTTTGGAAATTTTCTTTAACCTTTTATAATAATATGTATCTGTTATATTAAAAAAAAAAAAAAACAAAAAATTTAAACAAAAAAAAAAAAAATTTGAAATAATCCAAAAAAAGAAAAATACGACAATACACAGGTTAGCATCGATTCAATAACCTTCTGGTTATCAGACTATCACGCTACCCACCAGGCTACGCAGTACCTTAAATTTCATTTTATAATTCCATATTTTATTCATATTTCGTATAACTTTTCAAAAACTATCCTATTTTGCATTTTATATATATATAGCTACTTCTCAGATGTCAAAAAGTACGGGTACTTCTAGAAGCTACGAGACATGGGACAAAAGGCATTCGATATGGTTTTGCCTCTATGGTCCCAGAAAAAGCATTAATTCCACCCACCCTCACTCTTAACCTCCTCCCAAGATGCTTTGTAACCGCTTTTTTATAGTACTATATTCTGTAGGGGTAATTAGCACTTTTCCAAATAATTTTTGAAAAAAAGTGCTTATTAGTTTCACTCTGTCCGTCCGCCCGCCCGTCCGTCCGTTCGAGGACACATTTTCTGTTTACAAAAATTCTACATCCTTGAAGATAGAAAGTTGAAATTTGACATGTACGTAGATCTTTACTAGAAACTTATTTCCGTAGAACAAAATTTTTACCTATCTCCCACCCTCTAGATACTCTCCCAAAAAGGCCCTAAAAATGGCCTTTTTAATTATTTGTTACAATTAAACCATAAGCATTTTTCAAATTTTGCAAACGCAGAAAGGCAGTGGTTTGATTCTCCTAGCGCGGTATACTATTGTTAAACTTTAGAAAAACAAAATGACCGTTCAAATTTACCGTTATCTAAAGTCCGTTTTTTCCAAATTTTTGATGTCGTTTTTCTTCTAGACCCCAGCCTGTAGAAGTTTGAAAATTTAGACGCTTTTAGACACTAATAAATGCTGCATTTCGTAGAAGAAAATTTTTTCCCATGTCCACCTCCTCTCAACTTATCGTCCCTTGAAATTTGTAAAATTTGAATTTTTGACACCCTATATTTTCGAAACCGCAAGATTTTTAAAATTTCTATAACCGCAAAAAGCTAACATTAAATTCCATCACATTAAAAAATATAACTATTTTTCTTAACTCACACTATTTCAGAGCATAAGTTTATTTCTTCTAAGACTGCATAAGTCGTTCATCCTAAATATATGCAAACCTAGAAAAGGTTTCGTTTATAAATGAAAAGAATTTTAATAGTGTGGTAGGTAAACATATACTGTATTTAAAAGCGATATTTTCGCTTGTTCAAGGGAAACGTGCTAAAATACAAACCATTGGTTTGACCAAACTTTATTTTTTATTTACTTTTGATGGTATAAATATTGTATGTAAATTCATATTAAGAAGTGTAAGTAATAACAAAAAGTGAACCCTTTCTTAAGAAAATTGTAAAGATTTAATAAAATCTATATTGTTTTATAATAAGTATGTACGTACACATTTAGTTATGTGTTCTTTTCGCAATCTGCTGCAAAATGTATTAGTAAGCAAAACATAAGTGTACATTAAATTTCTTGACAATATATTTTTAGGACAAAACATTATAAGAAAATGTTATTCTATTGCATTAAAATTTTAAAAAGTAGGTTATTTTCAAAAAAAAAATTTGGAACTAAAACTCGCTGATATTGATTTGTAAGAGTGAAGCTTTTTTAATTTCATTTAAAAAAAAATTAAATTTTCAATAAAGAAAAAGTGAATTTGGAAAATCGATATTCAGGGTTCAAACCACGAACTTTTTGCATAGAAATCGTATGTTATACGCATTACTCTATATAGTATTAGCATTAACTCATTATACATTCAAATATCAAATTTCAAGAAATTCCATCAATTTGTTCTGTGGATATGGTGAAAAATTTAAATCGGCCCGCAAATCAGTTCTCGAGCCCTGATCTTTCCAAAAAAGTTATATGTTCATTGCTTTAATATGAGGAATTCATATATTAAATTTCAATGAAATCGGTTGATTTTTTCTCTTTATATACACAAAAGTGTATGTTTGGCCCGTAGTAAACGTCTAGTTGCCGATGCCTGATCTTTCCAAAAAATTTACATGTTCATTGTTTTAATACGGGGAATTCATATATTAAATTTCAATGAAATCGGTTGATTATTTATCTTTATATACACAAAAATGTATATTTGGCCCGTAGTAAACGTCTAGTTGCTGATGCCTGATTTCTTCCAAAACATACGAATTTTTGCGGACGGTCGAGCTGAGCTTATATATAAAATTTCAAGTAAATCGGTTGAATATTTTCTTCAAAATGTTCAAAAATGTAAAACAGGCCCGCTAAAAAGTGGAATTCCCGAGCCCTGATATATACCAAAAGTTGATCGATCCGTGCCATGGTGGAAACAAACTTACATATAAAATTTCATCAAAATCGGTTCAGACGAACTTGAGATACACGCGTGCACACACAGACCGACAGACCGACAGGTTGCTAAAAATAGTTTATTTACACTTCCCTACTATGGAGAAGTGCATTCCCACCGAAAACTCGATATGCAAAATTTGTTGCCATCACATAACCTACCTATTGTTTACACAATACGGTCGGTAAAAAACAATTGTTTCTACATATTCTATGGAAACTTTTTTATTGACGTATTTAAAAAATATATTCCAACTAAAGGGATCTTGGGAGTAATCATCAATGATATTGCAGTTTATAATGTTTTTCAAAACACTTATTTAAAGTATTTTTCAAAAAATAAAAATTTAGTATTCAACAAATGTTCGTTACTATTAAAAGATGTGTCAAGTAGAAGTGAATTAGATGAAAGAATTAGATGAACCAACACATTAAAATAAACCATAGAGGTATTAATGATGTGTATTTAAACCTTAAAGGTGAAATTTATTTTCCTAAATTAAAAATCGAAATACACAAAGTAATAAATGACTGTCATGTTTGTAAAATGGCAAAATATGAACGACATCCGTTAAAACTACCGTTAAAAATTACTTAAACAGCTGAAAAACATCTAGAAATTGTACACATGGATATTTGGTTGCATAAAAAAGGTAAGCCATATCTCACTTCAATTCACAAGTTTCCAAAACATGCGCAAATAACCCCCTTAAGTTCACGAAACTGGAATGATTTAAAAACTGCTTTAATGCAGTAAATCTGACTGTGGTAAACCGAAAAAGATCGCCACTGATAGGGAAAAAGGTTTTACCAGTTCAAATTTTCTTAGATAGTAGTAATGCTGACATCCAACATTTTAATAACACCTTTAACGAGCACCTAAGAGTTGTTGAAATTGTAGAAAAACAACAAGGTATTTCCCATGATGTCGACCCAATAATTCAAGCGGTCAAAACTTATAATGAGACAATTCATTCATCTACGGGAAAAAGACCCATAGATTTTGTTAATGGTTTATTAAAACCAGAGGATTTTTCTTTAATATCAAGAATTATATTAATAAATTAATTAATTAGATCAAAGAAAAAGCAATTGATAAATTAAACCTCAAGGAAATATCACAAAAAAGTTGATATTGTTGAATCTGATGAAACTCCCGTCAAAATTAATAAAGAAACTTTACCCAGGTATAAAAGCCAATTGAAAAAGAAACTTAAATATCAAAAGTAATTTCCTATTTCGTTCTAATAACTATAATTTCTTTTTTAGGAATAATCAAAATCTTTATACTTTTAATATTACAAAGCATGCATACAAAGGCAATGGCTACATTACTTCGTGAACCAGAAATTAAAGCACATAGTTATAAAAGAATATTGCACATAATTGATATATCGCAATATGAAGAAACTATTGATAAATTAGAAGCTAACATAATTAAACTGCATGAAAGTACTAACACTTTTAATCTCTTAAGTAATAAATTAGCAAAATTAAAATCAGAATTACATATAAAATTTCATCAAAATTGGTTCAGCCGCACTTGAGATACACGCGTGCAGACACAGACCGACAGTCATATTAATACTGCAAACCGAAAATAATTATATTTTTAATGTCATGGAATTTAAAGCTTGCGGTTTTGGAAATATAGGTTGTAAAAATTCATATTTTACAAATTTCAAGGGGCGATAACTTGAGAGGGGGTGGACATGGAAAAAAATTTATTTCTAACGAAATGCAGCATTTATTAGTGTCTAAAAGCCCCTAAGAAGAGACCCGTTACAACAAGACTTAAGGAACATTTAAGTGAAATAAAACGTGCAAGGAGAGTAGGATTTAACCGGATTTTCGATTCTATGGTTGCAAAACACATTTATGAAACGGATCACTCAATCACGGAAGATAACTTAAAGGTATTAAAAGAGGTAAAAGGAAAACACAGGAGAGAAGTTCATGAAAGCATGCAGATATACAAATCAAACAATGACTGCCTACTGAACACGGACGAAGGTAACGCGGCTCCTTGGCTCTTTAAATTAATTATTTGACCAGTTTTAAGGTTTAAAACAGTATAAATTTAGTTTGTAAATAATAACAAAAAAAAAAAAAAAAATAATCAAATTCTAGATTAAGTCAGGTAGATTATATTAAGTCAGGTATAATATTCCTAATTTTAATAGATTTCAATTTTTATTGTTTGTTGTCTTAATTAGAAGAAAATCAGCTTTGATAAAGTGCGTATGTAGCGCACGAAATATATTAGCGAAAAATAAAAAAAAAGTATTTTATTCCTAATAAAAAGAAGTTTTCTTTTCATACCAATAAAAAAAAAATCTGATGTGGTCAGCACACAACCGACCGCATTGTGTATTGTCTAGTTAAATGAAAGTGTTACAGAATATTATAAAAATGTTTGTTAAATACTTCTTTTCAATTTTTTGGACATTGGTAAGCTTATAGTTAACAATACTTAGAAAAATGTAAATTTGGCTCTTAGTAGAGTTTCGCTTTGTGCTACCCGAATTCCGTGAAATGCTCGCCAGTTAGTTTCGGTAACAACCAGAACTCAAATATCAAATTTCAAGAAATTCCATCAATTTGTTCTGTGGATATGAGGAAAAATGTAAAGTCAGCCCGCAAATCAGTTCTCGAGCCCTGATCTTTCCAAAAATGTTATATGTTCATTGCCTTAATATGAGGAATTCATATATTAAATTTCAATGAAATCGATTGATTATTTCTCTTTATATACACAAAAGTGTATGTTTGGCCCGTAGTAAACGTCTAGTTGCCGATGCCTGATCTTTCCAAAAAATGTACATGTTCATTGTTTTAATACGGGGAATTCATATATTAAATTTCAATGAAATCGGTTGATTATTTCTCTTTATATACACAAAAATGTATATTTGGCCCGTAGTAAACGCCCAGTTGCTGATGCCTGATTTCTTCCAAAAGTTAGGAATTTTTGCGTATGATCGAGCAAAGCTTATATATGAAATTTCAAGTAAATCGGTTGAATACTTTCTTCAAAATGGTGAAAAATGTAAAATCGGCCCGCAAATCCGATTTCGAGCCCTGATCTTTCCCAAAAATCTATATGTTGATTGTTTTAATACGAAGAGTTCATGTATTAAATTTCAATGAAATCGGTTGATTATTTCTCTTTATATACACAAAAATGTATATTTGGCCCGTAGTAAACGTCTAATTGCCGACGCCTGATTTCTTCCAAAACATACGAATTTTTGCGGACGGTCGAGCTGATCTTATATATAAAATTTCAAGTAAATCGGTTGAATATTTTCATCAAAATGTTCAAAAATGTAAAACAGGCCCGCTAAAAAGTGCAGTTCCCGAGGCCTGATATATCCCAAAAGTTGGTCAATCCGTGCCATGGTCGAAATAAACTGACGTATAAAATTCATCAAAATTGGTTCAGCAGAACTTGATACACGCGTCCATACACAGACCGACAGACCGGCAGACCGACAGACTGACAGACCGACAGACCGACAGACCGACAGACCGACAGGTTGCTAAAAATAGTTTATTTACACTTACCTACTATGGAGAAGTACGTTCCCACCGAAAACTCGATACGCAAAATTTGTTGCCATCACATAACCTACCTATTGTTTACACAATACGGTCGGTAAAAAGATATCTAATGTTATCAAATACTTATTATTCCATTCATATAAAAAGTTGAAAGATTAGTTAGGAAGCATTAAAAAAAATATACATACATATTTATGTATTTAAAATTTTTGCGAATTTTGAAAACTATTATAACAATATTTTTTTGGAAATTTTCTTTAACCTTTTATAATAATATGTATCTGTTATATTAAAAAAAAAAAAACAAAAAATTTAAACAAAAAAAAAAAAAATTTGAAATAATCCAAAAAAAGAAAAATACGACAATACACAGGTTAGCATCGATTAAATAACCTTCTGGTTATCAGACTATCACGCTACCCACCAGGCTACGCAGTACCTTAAATTTCATTTTATAATTCCATATTTTATTCATATTTCGTATAACTTTTCAAAAACTATCCTATTTTGCATTTTATATATATATAGCTACTTCTCAGATGTCAAAAAGTACGGGTACTTCTAGAAGCTACGAGACATGGGACAAAAGGCATTCGATATGGTTTTGCCTCTATGGTCCCAGAAAAAGCATTAATTCCACCCACCCTCACTCTTAACCTCCTCCCAAGATGCTTTGTAACCGCTTTTTTATAGTACTATATTCTGTAGGGGTAATTAGCACTTTTCCAAATAATTTTTGAAAAAAAGTGCTTATTAGTTTCACTCTGTCCGTCCGCCCGCCCTTCCGTCCGTTCGAGGACACATTTTCTGTTTACAAAAATTCTACATCCTTGAAGATAGAAAGTTGAAATTTGACATGTACGTAGATCTTTACTAGAAACTTATTTCCGTAGAACAAAATTTTTACCTATCTCCCCCCTCTAGATACTCTCCCAAAAAGGCCCTAAAAATGGCCTTTTTAATTATTTGTTACAATTAAACCATAAGCATTTTTCAAATTTTGCAAACGCAGAAAGGCAGTGGTTTGATTCTCCTAGCGCGGTATACTATTGTTAAACTTTAGAAAAACAAAATGACCGTTCAAATTTACCGATATCTAAAGTCCGTTTTTTCCAAATTTTTGATGTCGTTTTTCTTCTAGACCCCAGCCTGTAGAAGTTTGAAAATTTAGACGCTTTTAGACACTAATAAATGCTGCATTTCGTAGAAGAAAATTTTTTCCCATGTCCACCTCCTCTCAACTTATCGTCCCTTGAAATTTGTAAAATTTGAATTTTTGACACCCTATATTTTCGAAACCGCAAGATTTTTAAAATTTCTATAACCGCAAAAAGCTAACATTAAATTCCATCACATTAAAAAATATAACTATTTTTCTTAACTCACACTATTTCAGAGCATAAGTTTATTTCTTCTAAGACTGCATAAGTCGTTCATCCTAAATATATGCAAACCTAGAAAAGGTTTCGTTTATAAATGAAAAGAATTTTAATAGTGTGGTAGGTAAACATATACTGTATTTAAAAGCGATATTTTCGCTTGTTCAAGGGAAACGTGCTAAAATACAAACCATTGGTTTGACCAAACTTTATTTTTTATTTACTTTTGATGGTATAAATATTGTATGTAAATTCATATTAAGAAGTGTAAGTAATAACAAAAAGTGAACCCTTTCTTAAGAAAATTGTAAAGATTTAATAAAATCTATATTGTTTTATAATAAGTATGTACGTACACATTTAGTTATGTGTTCTTTTCGCAATCTGCTGCAAAATGTATTAGTAAGCAAAACATAAGTGTACATTAAATTTCTTGACAATATATTTTTAGGACAAAACATTATAAGAAAATGTTATTCTATTGCATTAAAATTTTAAAAAGTAGGTTATTTTCAAAAAAAAAATTTGGAACTAAAACTCGCTGATATTGATTTGTAAGAGTGAAGCTTTTTTAATTTCATTTAAAAAAAAATTAAATTTTCAATAAAGAAAAAGTGAATTTGGAAAATCGATATTCAGGGTTCAAACCACGAACTTTTTGCATAGAAATCGTATGTTATACGCATTACTCTATATAGTATTAGCATTAACTCATTATACATTCACGTGACATAACGCAAAGCGAGGTTCTAAAATAAATTACTCAAAAGACATTAGATCTCAAAGGAACTAATTACTTGTTTAATTATGTACTTTTTTGTAATTATTTTTAAAAGCATTTCTTATTTTAAGTTTTGTCTTATAAAATATTAGGAAAAAAACATACCTACATGTATGTTACGGGTGTGTTTTTGATGAAAACAAAAAAAGTAAACTTAAAATATCTCAGACACAGAATGGAACACAATTTCAAAACTACAGATATAATATACTTGCAAGGCTTGCTATCAATATAAAACTTGTATAATTCAAGTCCCAAAAATGAACCCCGCGGTATACCTTTTTTCCGACCGCATTGTGCATACAATTTTATACGACCGCATAGGTTATGTGATGTAGACACTCTAGTGACCTACTCAGGCGAAATTTTATTTAAATTAAATAACTATTACACATTACCATATTTGAAAAGTCTTGAACAATTTATTATTAATATCAGGAAGATTTATATTGAAATCACCCAAGATTATAGAATGTCTATATCTCAATAGTATTTCATCAACAAAATCATAAATTCAGAAACAAACTCATCAATATTTGTGTGGGGAGATCTACAAAAAGCAATAATATTTATATTATGTTTCGTCAATTTAACAACCAACAAGTTAGACAAAACGTGCTCTTCTTAAAAAATAAAAGTGCTATTAAAACATTCCTTAACAAAAATACCAACACTCCTGTAACCATAACCCTATTTGAAAAGTAAGGACTGTAATCTAGTACATTAAAGTTTTTTCGTACAAATTAATCAATGCTTTAACTTCATTTTAACTAATTTATTTCTCAAACACTGAATATTAAAATAAACTATATTCAAGTATTCCTTATAATGCATAGCTACACTTTACACGGACTTCGTAGGATATTTTACTTCAATACTTGTTTCTAAATTTATTGTGTCCTCACTAATAAGAAACTCACCACAGTGAAGTCTCCAAAAAATTCCATAAGAAAGACTTTCCACAAAAGAACTTTCAGTTTCTGAGTAGCGTGCGTGTTATACGGTCAATTTGATACTTACAATCAAAGCCAGAAGAACAATTATTATAGAATGTTTATTATTAGTGAAAAATTTTGTAGCAAAAGTTTTTCCTAATACAATTGCGCGTTCGGGAATTAAAAATACTTTTTTAAGAAGCAAAATAATTAATATTAAAAAATATATGAATAAATGTGTTCTATTTTTAAAAGTAATAGTTTTAAGGTGATAAACAGGTATAGCAATGTAAAAATATGTTATGTTGTGTTTCATATTGTGTTTTTTATTAGTAACGTTCATGCATACATATTTACAAAGCCATCTACATAAGTGACAGTATAATATTGTAATATATTAGACAAATAATAATTAAAGAAACAAAGTTGATAGTAATAGAATAACAAATTCAATAGTAAATGCCAATTCGTATGATTATTTAAAATTTAATAATAACAGATAGTAATAAAATAATTATCGTTGGCATAAATTGCTAGTAATATGGCAATGATAATTAAGGTGAATGTGGCATTGAATGTTATGCTAACTGCCAAAATTGTAGTGAGCTCGCTCAGTTTGTTGTTTTCCACCTAAGTGTAAGTTATGCAGATAATTTAGGTTGATTGTTCTTTTTCCTGGGGAATGTTTGTCGCCCATTATTGGTGGCAAAATGATTTGAGACGACTAAAATTCTTTGTTGGTATAAGTCTCGTTATACCCGTACGAACGTATATTCGAAGGGTATGCTAAATTTGCCTTACCGTTTGTAACACTAAGAAAAATAATGGTCCGAAATATAGACTCAAGTCTATGTTTTTGATCAGCGTCGAATTCTAAGTCGATTTAGCTGCATCTGTCCGTTCGTCCGTCCCAGCGATAACTCAAAAATTAATTGAGCTAGGTTCGCCAAATTTTCAAAAATGATTTACTGTAGTAAGTGTCAGAACCTTATTAAAATTGGACATGATCGGGGTACTGGTTCGGTTAGCTGCCATACAACTTCAAAATTTATTTCACTAGATATTTTAGAGCTATGAAAGTTGTGGAATTGAAATTTTGTACAAGTAGATATATTAGTAGGGCCAATGTAAAAGTCGTTGAAATTGCTTGGCTCTTTCTAGTAGCTGCCATATAACTTCAATAGTTATTTGGGTTTATCTAAAAAACTGTAAAAGCTGTGATATTAAAATTGCACACAAACGAATATGTTAGTAGGGCCACTGTTTCTGATAAGATTCGTTGAAATTGCTTGGCTCCTTCTAGTGGCTGCCATACAACTGCCATACAAAAGTTATTTGGCTATATCTCAGAAACTATAAGAGTTGTAATATTGAAATTTCACACAAGCAAATATATTAGTAGGGCAAATGTATTTGATAAAAGTCGTTGAAATTACATGGCTC
The DNA here is from genome assembly GCF_029603195.1 of Condylostylus longicornis. Classification (NCBI taxonomy): domain Eukaryota; kingdom Metazoa; phylum Arthropoda; class Insecta; order Diptera; family Dolichopodidae; genus Condylostylus; species Condylostylus longicornis. The sequence continues at coordinate 112,837 of NW_026578058.1, read as the reverse complement.
CTTCTGGCAGTTGCTATACAACTTCAAAAATTATTTGGCTATATCTCAGAAACTGCAAAAGCTGTTATATTGAAATTTCATACTAGCGAATATATTAGTAGGACCAATGTGTTTGATTAAAATTGTTGAAATTGCTTGGCTCCTTCTGGTAGCTCCCACACAACTTCAAAAGTTATATGGCTATATCTAAGAAATTATTGGAATTGTAATACAGAAACTTTGTGAAAACACGTGTATTATTAGGGCTGTTATGTTTGATAAAAATCGTTGAAATTTCTTGACTCCTTGCGGTAGCTGCCGTACAACTTCAACAAATTGGGCCATATCTTAGAAAATATTAAAAAGTGTTGAAGTTTTGTACACAAAAAGTACACAGTACTGAAATTTTGCATAAATTAATATGAAAATATGGCTACTTAAAGTCATAGTCTGTCCCATAGTCAGCTATGGGATATTCAAAACTCGCACATAGGATAACAAGTTCGTACGGGTATCACAGAATTGACACGGTCAACTCTATTTATTCTCGTTTTTAATTTGAATTGTTTCATTGTGTTTCAAGGTTTTTTGTTGTGTTGTTAGCTTTGACTGTTCCGTTGAAATTTTTCAGCAATATCGTATTTTCATTGATTATTTGAATATCGTATTCTGGTGAACTCATACTCACAAATATTGTTGCTGTTTCTTAGAATTTGGGTAATGCAGTGGTCATCATGCAATTCGTTTTGCAGTTGAAGCTGCTAGTATACTTGTTACATTCGTTGCCAATGCCAAAAATGTTTTTGATGTTCGTTAGTAGACTTTTGTATATTAGATGCAAATGCTTATTATTTTTAGTGGTGGCTCTGATTTTAATGTAGGTATATTCGACACCGCTGATTTTGGGTAGTGGTAGTCTGTAGAAAAGAGTCATGTTTTTGACTACAACTGTTGGTGTGGCGTACTCGATTGTAATGTTAATTATATCTTTAAATGGTAAATTTCGATGTTCCTGTTGTAGGCATCTGGATTACTCCTCTATTGTTGAGTGGACTCGCTTTACAGCACCATTTGGTTCGCTTCTCTGCATTGGAATGAGGTATAAATCGATTCCCAATGTTCTCAAATAATCGACTGTAACAGGGCTTGAAAAGCCAGGTTCTCTATACATAACTATCATTCGAGGTACTGGGTAGTAATGTACAACTTTTGCCAATTTTTGTCGCAAGTGCAAGGCCGATCTGTTTCTTATTTTGAAGAATTTTGCAAATTTGCTAAATTTATCGATACAAGTGATGAATTTTTCCTTATTTATTTATATCAGATCTGTGTGTAGGATTTCAGTTGGATAGGTGGGTAGAGGTGTTTCCGATAGCCATGGATTGTTGGCTATTTACTGGAGTTACACATTTCGCATTCGGATGTGTACATCTTAATAAGGCTAGCCATTTGTGGAAAGTAGTACTTTTCCATTATTTGTTCCTTATTTCTCTTCCAGTTCCTGTGTGCTCATTTATGTTCACGACTGATGATTTGGTACTTATTTTCCTCATTGTTGACATCTTGCACGATTCGTTGTGTTATGCGAATTTTGTATCCTTGGAGATGATTTTTATATAAGTCCTGCAGTAACTGAATTCGGTTCTCGGGTATATTAATACCATTGAGAATTGATGGTGACAGTGTTCTCCTTAATGCTTCTAATAGATTTGTATCAGAGATATCCTGAAGACCAATATAATAGCGGTGGTAATTTGGATGAGGATTTTCGTAGACAGAAGATATTGGTCCTTGTGAAACGATAATTTGATTTTGAACAGGTTGAGCGGAGCTTCGCAATGTGGTATTAAGTCACTACTATCCTCTTCTACGCTGTGCGCTGTCACTGCAGTTTCCGTGTTGTTGAGTTTTTGTTCTAGTGTTGAAAGTGCATCGGCAACCTTGTTAGTAACCCCTGGTTTGTATATTAACTCGTAGTTGTATTCTTCTATTCGTGATTTCCATCTCTTAAGCTTGGCGTTGTTATTTCCGTTGCATAAACTGAACGTTCGAGGTTGGTGGTCCTTTAGAATCTTCACTTTCTTTGCTCCATAGAGGTAACACTTGAACTTGTCCCGAGCCCAGACTATTGAAACCATTTGCTAATAGTTCTCGCTCGTTTGTTGCGTATGCTTCTTCTATTTTGTTAAGTGCTCGTGATGCTTATGATATTCAGCGATTTTTGCCTATGCCGCCCTGCGACAACGCTGCATCAAGAGTTATGTTCGAAGCATCGGTCGTAAGAATAAAAGGTTGTTCAAAATGAAGGAATATTGATAACTCTGTAGATGATAAGGCCTGTTTCAGCTCTTTAAATGCTTTGAGTTCCTCTTCATTGAATATGATTGCTATTTTCTTTCATTGATTGGCCTTTATTTGGGCATTTTTTCCTCGGGTAAGTTTGGTTAGTGGTTAATCTAACTGTGAGAAGTTTGATAAACGTCCTGTAATATGATGCTTACCCTAGGAACTTTTTAGTTCTTTCAAATTTTCTGGTATCTGCATTTTTTTTATGGCTGTGATTTTTTCGGGATCTGTATTTATGACTTTACTCCTTCGTTCCTCTGAATGTGTATCTATTGTAATTTTATGGCTTTTGATAATAAGAGCTTATCGGCTGTAATTGGTTGCCTTCATAAATTCGGTTTTATCTAAATTCAATTTCAAATTGGCCTTCTTTAATATATCAAAAATTTTTTCCACGTTACTCAGATGTTCGTCCTTAGTCTTTCCTCCGAATATTATCACATCATCGATGTATACATAGCACATTTTCTCAATATATTCCTTTAGTACGTCGTCGATCATTCTTTGGAAGATCGAGGATGCATTTTTTAGTCCAAAGGGTAGGTGCGAAAATTCAAATTTACCAATGTGGATAACGCGGTTTTCATTATACCTTCATCCTTCATCTTGATTTGATGGAAGCCGGAAGTTAGGTCTATCGTGGTGTAGTATTTAGAGCCTTCTAAACTCGCTATCGTTTGAGTAATATCCGGTATTAGATATACGTCAGATATGGTAACAGTATTAAGTTTGTTAAAAATGTACGACTATTCTGTATTTTCTTGTTCCTGTGGAGCCCCTTTTCTTTTCGACGATCCAAACAGGTGCTTTTTGAAGGCCTGATGATTTCATTCTCTAACAAATTCTGAATTTAATTGTTCGCATCATTCCTCATATTTACTGGATATGGGTAAAATTTTAACTAGCTTCGTTCGCTAGTCGATGTTTTGATTTCTGCTCGAACTGAGTTTCGATAGTTTCTTGATCGTTGAGAAGATCGAAGAGTTTCTGGTACTTGCCTCGGAGCCTAATGACTTTGTTTCTGAATTCTTTGTTTAGATGACCCATTCTTGTTTCCATATTGTTGAATCGATTTCTTGCATCTAACGGTATCGGGATGTTTGGTGATATTTTCAAAGTGTTTTCTTTGCGATCGATGATTCCCTCCACTTGTTTCAGGGTATCATCGCCGATGATCCCATTGAATGATTTCAGTCCTGGTAGCAGGAAGAAGTCTTATTTCGTATTGTTGTCGTATAGTTTGAAGAATCTTGCGCTAACTTTTTGCGTGATAGTAATATCACCTTCAGCTGACTATATAGTAATTGGGCGTACTGTGGGCCTTGGTTTCTTTGCATGTTCTGGTTTTATAAAATTTTTGTTTCACCCTGTATCTACAAGAAACTGGGGTTTGTCGGATGCTTGTATCATATTTTGCCGTCGGATGTGTTGTATACTATGTAAAAAATGCCCGATAGGCTACGAGTATAAAATTAACTCTTCTTCTTTTTCACATTCCGATTTCTCTGATTCTTGCTCGTAATTGGCTCTTAGTTGCTCTTCATACTGTCCTGCGTCTGTAGAAGTTTCTAAATTATGGACCCTCTGGTGCTTACGATTCATATAGCTTGCGTCGCTTGGTCGTTTGAGTAGGCCGATTTGAATAGTCCACCTGTTTTGTTTTTATTGAGTGATCCACTTCCATCGGGACAGGTGGTTTCGGTAGGCTTAGCCTGGCTGATTTTCTCCGTTCGTTTCTCTGAATGCTTATCTATTGTAATTGTATGGCTTTTGATATCTAATAAGAGCTTATCGGTTGCAATTGGTTGAATGACGGTTTTTTCTTCGAAAGTGCATTGATTGGAGCTACCACTCTATTTCTTGAGCCCTTCCTGTGTGTAAGTATGCTGCGTATGCTGGCATTCTGGATTTCGAAACATGAAGAATACGCTTCCGGTAAGGATCGGGGTCGCGTATACTGATGTCCGTTTTATTGAGTTAATATATTTAATTATAATAATAAAACTTAACTGAGCATAATTACTATTTTTGAACATATTTTTAGTAAATAATTGACTATTAAGCTAATATTACAATTGCAAAGTTAAGGCTAAATTATACAGTAAAAAAATGCTTGTTAGGCATCTATTGTGAGAATTATAAAAGTAAAGTTTTCACAGATAAATTACTAAATAATATTCTCATGAAATGCTGAACTCAGCATCTGATGTTATGCGCGCGTATCATAGTGTCTTAACTTATATATTCTTGCTCAGCGAAAAATTCTGCGTTGATTAAGATATGTCCATCCGTCCGTCCGATCGCACGATAACTTAAAAACGAATAATGCAATCGACATCAAACACAAGTTTTTTTTTTGTGCCAGGTTCTGAAACTCCAAAAGTTAATTTTAAATATTTAGAAAATAATAAAGCTAGATTTATGAAACTTGGAGTAGTGTGCCCAATTATAGGTTAGACATATTCTTAAAGTTTTGGTTTTATTGCTTGTCAGGTTCGGGTAGCTGCAATATTTGGAAAATTAATAAAGGGAGCTTAATGAAACTTGACAGTCGTATGTCCAATTATAGGTCAGATGTATTTTTGAAGTTTTGGTTGATTTGCTTGACGGGTTCGGGTACCTGCCGTATAAGTTCAAAAGCTAATTTTGGATATATGAAAGTCAGTTAAATATATGAAAGTCATTTTAAATAATAAAGTCACATTCATGAAACTTGACAGTCGTATGTCCAATTATAAGTCAGACATATCCGTGAAGTTTTTATAGAATGATTTCACGGGTTCGAATAATTATTATACACCAATGAAAGATGCAGGATATAATTCAATCGGTTTACACGATCAAATCTTTTTACTTGTTTTTATTTTTGGATAGTCTTTTTTTTAATTTTGAACATACTTTTTAATTTATATTATTTAAGAATTTTAATATATGAGTATGTTGATTTTGTTTGTGTAAATGTGAGGTGCTCCTCTCCAGACCCGATTTACGTATGTAAAATTAGAAAAAATATATGCTGAATATATTACATATAAAGAGTTGCTATCAAAAATTTTTTTAATCTAAATTTTTACAATTTTGTCAATATGTGTATCCCATTTCAATTTGGAATCTAACAACAAACCAAGATAATAATATTATGGTTTACTACAACTTCAACATTTATACTTTTATATAAAAATGTCGGGTTTTCGAATTTTTTATTATTCAAATGTAATATTTTAGTCTTTTCTTTGTTAATCTTTAATTTGTTATTTTCAAGCCACAAATCAATTTCTTTACAGTAACAGGGCTTGAAAAGCTGAATTTTTTGAATTTTTCCTTATTTATTTATATCAGATCTGTGTGTAGGATTTCAGACGGATAGGTGGGTACAGGTGTTTCCGATAGCCATGGATTGTTGGGGTTGCGATCGTGTACATCTTAATAAGGCTAGCCATTTGTGGAAAGTAGTACTTTTCCATTATTTGTTCCTTATTTCTCTTCCAGTTCCTGTGTGCTCATTTATGTTCACGACTGATGATTTGGTACTTATTTTCCTCATTGTTAACATATTGCACGATTCGTTGCGTTATGCGAATTTTGTATCCTTGGAGATGATTTTTATATAAGTCCTGCAGCAACTGAATTCGGTTCTCGGGTATATTAATACCATTGAGAATTGATGGTGATAGTGTTCTCCTTAATGCTTCTAATAGATTTGTATCAGTGATATCCTGAAGACCAATATAATAGTGGTGGTAATTTGGATGAGGATTTTCGTAGACAGAAGATATTGGTCCTTGTGAAACGATAATTTGATTTTTGAACAGATTGAGCGGAGCTTCGCAATGTGGTATTAAGTCACTACTATCCTCTTCTACGCTGTGCGCTGTCACTGCAGTTTCCGTGTTGTTGAGTTTTTGTTCTAGTGTTGAAAGTGCATCGGCAACCTTGTTAGTAACCCCTGGTTTGTATATTAACTCGTAGTTGTATTCTTCTATTCGCGATTTCCATCTCTTAAGCTTGGCGTTGTTATTTCTGTTGCATAAACTGAACGTTAGAGGTTGGTGGTCCATTAGAATCTTCACTTTCTTTGCTCCATAGAGGTAACACTTGAACTTGTCCCGAGCCCAGACTATTGAAACCATTTGCTAATAGTTCTCGCTCGTTTGTTGCGTATGCTTCTTCTGTTTTGTTAAGTGCTCGTGACGCTTATGATATTCAGCGATTTTTGCCTATGCCGCCCTGCGACAACGCTGCATCAAGAGTTATGTTCGAAGCATCGGTCGTAAGAATAAAAGGTTGTTCAAAATGAAGGAATATTGATAACTCTGTAGATGATAAGGCCTGTTTCAGCTCTTTAAATGCTTTGAGTTCCTCTTCATTGAATATGATTGCTATTTTCTTTCATTGATTGGCCTTTATTTGGGCATTTTTTCCTCGGGTAAGTTTGGTAAGTGGTTAATCTAACTGTGAGAAGTTTGATAAACGTCCTGTAATATGATGCTTACCCTAGGAACTTTTTAGTTCTTTCAAATTTTCTGGTATCTGCATTTTTTTTATGGCTGTGATTTTTCCGGGATCTGTATTTATGACTTTACTCCTTCGTTCCTCTGAATGTGTATCTATTGTAATTTTATGGCTTTTGATAATAAGAGCTTATCGGCTGTAATTGGTTGCCTTCATAAATTCGGTTTTATCTAAATTCAATTTCAAATTGGCCTTCTTTAATATATCAAAAATTTTTTCCACATTACTCAAATGTTCGTCCTTAGTCTTTCCTCCGAATATTATCACATCATCGATGTACACATACCACATTTTCTCAATATATTCCTTTAGTACGTCGTCGATCATTCTTTAGAAGATCGAGGATGCATTTTTGAGTCCAAAGGGTAGGCGCAAAAATTCGAATTTACCAATGTGGATAACGCGGTTTTCATTATACCTTCATCCTTCATCTTGATTTGATGGAAGCCGGAAGTTAGGTCTATCGTGGTGTAGTATTTAGAGCCTTCCAAACTCGCTATCGTTTGAGTAATATCCGGTATTGGATATGCGTCAGATATGGTAACAGTATTAAGTTTGTTAAAAATGTACGACTATTCTGTATTTTCTTGTTCCTGTGGAGCCCCTTTTCTTTTCGACGATCCAAACAGGTGCTTTTTGAAGGCCTGATGATTCCATTCTCTAACAAATTCTGAATTTAATTGCTCGCATCATTCCTCATATTTACTGGATATGGGTAAAATTTCAACTAGATTCGTTCGCTAGTCGATGTTTTGATTTCTGCTCGAACTGAGTTTCGATAGTTTCTTGATTGTTGAGAAGATCGAAGAGTTTCTGGTACTTGCCTCGGAGCCTAATGACTTTGTTTCTGAATTCTTTGTTTAGATGACCCATTCTTGTTTCCATGTTGTTGACTTGAATCGATTTCTTGCATCTAACGGTATCGGGATGTTTGGTGATATTTTCAAAGTGTTTTCTTTGCGATCGATGATTCCCTCCACTTGTTTCAGGGTATCATCGCCGATGATCCCATTGAATGATTTCAGTCCTGGTAGCAGGAAGAAGTCTTATTTCGTATTGTTGTCGTATAGTTTGAAGAATCTTGCGCTAACTTTTTGCGTGATAGTAATATCACCTTCAGCTGACTGTATAGTAATTGGGCTTACTGTGGGCCTTGGTTTCTTTGCATGTTCAGGTTTTATAAAATTTTTGTTTGACCCTGTATCTACAAGAAACTGGAGTTTGTCGGATGCTTGTATCACATTTTGCCGTCGGATGTGTTGTATACTATGTAAAAAATGCCCGAGAGGCTACGAGTATAAAATTTAACTCTTCTTCTTCTTCACATTCCGATTTCTCTGATTCGTGCTCGTAATTGGCTCTTAGTTGCTCTTCATACTGTCCTGCATCTTTAGAAGTTTCTAAATTATAGACCCTCTGGTGCTTACGATTCATATAGCTTGCGTCGCTTGGTCGTTTGACTAGGCCGATTTAAATAGTCCACCTGTTTTGTTTTTATTGAGTTATCCACTTCCATCGGGACAGGTGGTTTCGGTAGGCTTAGCCTGGCTGATTTTCTCCGTTCGTTTCTCTGAATGCGTATCTATTGTAATTGTATGGCTTTTGATATCTAATAAGAGCTTATCGGCTGTAATTGGTTGAATGACGGTTTTTTCTTCGAAAGTGCATTGATTGGAGCTACCACTCTATTTCTTGAGCCCTTCCTGTGTGTAAGTATGCTGCGTATGCTGGCATTCTGGATTTCGAAACATGAAGAATACGCTTCCGGTAAGGATCGGGGTCGCGTATACTGATGTCCGTTTTATTGAGTTAATATATTTAATTATAATAATAAAACTTAACTGAGCATAATTACTATTTTTGAACATATTTTTAGTAAATAATTGACTATTAAGCAAATATTACAATTGCAAAGTTAAGGCTAAATTATACAGTAAAAAAATGCTTGTTAGGCATCTATTGTGGGAATTATAAAAGTAAAGTTTTCACAGATAAATTACTAAATAATATTCTCATGAAATGCTGAACTCAGCATCTGATGTTATGCGCGCGTATCATAGTGTCTTAACTTATATATTCTTGCTCAGCGAAAAATTCTGCGTTGATTAAGATATGTCCATCCGTCCGTCTGATCGCACGATAACTTAAAAACGAATAATGCAATCGACATCAAACACAAGTTTTTTTTTTGTGCCAGGTTCTGAAACTCCAAAAGTTAATTTTAAATATTTAGAAAATAATAAAGCTAGATTTATGAAACTTGGAGTAGTGTGCCCAATTATAGGTTAGACATATTCTTAAAGTTTTGGTTTTATTGCTTGTCAGGTTCGGGTAGCTGCAATATTTGGAAAATTAATAAAGGGAGCTTAATGAAACTTGACAGTCGTATGTCCAATTATAGGTCAGATGTATTTTTGAAGTTTTGGTTGATTTGCTTGACGGGTTCGGGTACCTGCCGTATAAGTTCAAAAGCTAATTTTGGATATATGAAAGTCAGTTAAATATATGAAAGTCATTTTAAATAATAAAGTCACATTCATGAAACTTGACAGTCGTATGTCCAATTATAAGTCAGACATATCCGTGAAGTTTTTATAGAATGATTTCACGAGTTCGAATAATTATTATACACCAATGAAAGATGCAGGATATAATTCAATCGGTTTACACGATCAAATCTTTTTACTTGTTTTTATTTTTGGATAGTCTTTTTTTAATTTTGAACATACTTTTTAATTTATATTATTTAAGAATTTTAGTTGCAGGTAGTTTATTTTTACAAATAAAATAATACGTTAAATAATTTTACATAATATTGTTGATTATAAAATATTAGTTTGTAAATTACATACCTGCAAAATGATATATAACAAAAAAACCAAAAGCTACAAACAAAAAGCTGTTTTAAAAAATATTTATGAATGATGATAAAAAAGATGATTAATAGTATGATTTGTTTTAAAAATAAATAGTGATAAGAATTAAATAATACAGAAAAAAAGTAATATTTTCAAGTCAAAGAACATTGATTTAAAATCAAAGAAGCTAAAACTTATTTTTGAGTTTGATTTTTTTTTCTTGGTCCCTTTTCTTTTGTAATGGTGAAAGACGACGTTTCAGAAAAATTTCTTCATTGTGAACATTTCGAATGTTGAATTCAGATGTAACAATATGGCGTTTCTTTCTTTTCCATAACCTTATTTTTAATCGATTCAGAGCGAAATTCAACAAAAAACCGCTTTTGTTGTTGGGTTTACTATGTCATCCTTAGTAATGTCACACTGAATTTTCGCTACTATTTTCATAAAAGTTTTTCCTATATTTTCAATATGTGTAGGAAAACCTAATACCACTGTATTATTTTTGTTTTTTAATTTATATGGTTCGTCCATTTTCATTTGTAGAATATTAAATTTTTCCTCAAGTTTTTCATTACCGACCGTATTGTGTATACAATAGGTAGGTTATGTGATGGCAACAAATTTTGCATATCGAGTTTTCGATTGGAACGCACTTCTTCATGGTAGGAAAGTTTATCGGTATGTGTGTTTACGCGTGTATCTCAAGTTGGGCTGAACCGATTTTTATAAAATTTTATATGAAAGTTTGTTTCGACAATGACACGGATTAATCAACTTTTAGTAGATATCAGGCCTCGGGAACTGCACTTCTTAGAAAGCCTGTTTTACATTTTTGACAGTTTTGAAGAAAATATTTAGCCGATTTACTTGATGTTTCACACATAAGCTTCAGTCAACCGCCCGCGAAACTTTTGGAAAATATATATTTTTGCGTATATAAAGAGAAATAATCAACCAATCTCATTGAAATTTAATATTTAAATTCCTTGTATTAAAGTAATGAACATATAGATTTTTTGGAAAGATCAGAGCTCGAAAACTGATTTGGGATGACCACATCAGATTTTTTTTTAAATGCAAATTGTTTTCAAGTTTTAATTATTAAGTTTAATAGGTGATGGTAAATCTCCAAAATTAATGTAACATGAAAAAGTTAGAGAAATAGTATTTGAAAAAAAAATTAAGTAATTTGCAGTTACACAAGAAAATAAAAAAAACTAATGCTGAATTTTACTTGGTAATATATTTTAAGTTTTTTAGTTCTGATACTTTTCAAATTAATTTTTTATTTTTTTATACCCTATTGCTTTACTTTTATATTGTAATTTGTTTTTATTTTGTATTGCTGCTTAATTTTTTTTTAAACTTGTTATTTTAAATGCATAAAACCAAAAAAAAGAACTTAAAAAATCAATTTTTATAATTCCTTTTTCAGTAGTAAGTTGTCAATCATTATACCCGTACGAACGTATGTTCGAAGGGTATACTAAATTTGCCTTACCGTTTGTAACGCTAAGAAATAACGGTGTTAGATATAGACTCAAGTGTATGTTTTTGATCAGCGTCAAATTCTGAGTTGATTTAGCTTTGTCTGTCTGTCCGTCCGTCCGTCCGTCCGTCCGAACGATAACTCAAAAACTAATTGAGCTAAGTTCACCAAATTTTCACAAATGATTTATTGTAGTAAGTGCCAGAACCCTATTTAAATTGGACATGATCGGGGTACCGGTTCGGGTAGCTGCCATACAACTTCAAAATTTATTTGGCTATATCTCAGAAACTATAAAAGTTATGGTATTGAAATTTCACACAAACGAATATATTAGTAGGGCCAATATGCCCCATAAAAGTCGTTGAAATTACTTGGCTCCTTCTGGTACCTGCCATACAACTTCAAAAGTTATTTGGCTATATCTCAGAAACTATAAAAGCTGAGATATTGAGATTTCACACAAGTGAATATATTAGTAGGGCCGATGTGTCTTTTAAAATTCGTTGAAATTACTTGGCTCCTTCTGGTACCTGCCATACAACTTCAAAAGTTATTTGACTATATTTCAGAAACTATTAAAGCTATGGTATTGAAATTTCACACAAACGAATATATTAGTAGGGCCAATGTGTCTCATAAAAGTCATTGAAATTAATTGGCTCCTTCTGGTACCTGCCATACAACTTCAAAAGTTATTTGACTATATCTCAGAAACTATAAAAGCTGTGATATTGAGATTTCACACAAGTGAGTATATTAGTAGGGCCGATGTGCTTGATAAAATTCGCTAAAATTTCTTGGCTCTTTCTGGTAGTTGTCATACAACATCAATAGTAGTTTCGCACAACCAGTATTTTGAATAACACATAGTACTGAAATTTTGCATAAATTAATATGGTAATACGGCAACTTAAAGTCATAGTCTGCCCCATAGTTAGTTATGGCACATTAGTTATTCGCACATAGGATAACAAATTCGTACGGGTATCACAGAGTTGACAAGGTCAACTCTATTTTTTTTCTCGTTTTATTTATTTTTTCCACAATGTAATTCCTTTTATTTCGCATTCTTAATACGGCTCAGTTATTCCTTACTAATAATTTATTTATTCTTCAATTCAATTTTTATTCTTATTCATATGAAACTGTTTTAGTTCTATATTGTTATATATTCTATATAAATTCTATATTATTTTGCTCTTCTCTACGATAATTTATTTTTTATATTATTCTATTATTTTAATTTAACAAATTAAATTAAAATGTTCAAATATTAATTTTTATATCCGTCCGTCCGTCCGTCCGTCTGTCCGTCCGTCCGATCGTCCGTCCGTCCATCCGTCCGCCCGACCGTCCGTCCGTTCGTCCGTCCGTCTGTCCGTGTGTCTGTTTACAAAACTTCTTCATCCTTGAAGATAGGAAGCTAAAATTTTATATGTACATAGATATTTAATGGAAACTTATTTCCGTAGAACAAAATTTTCTTGGAAAAGTGCTAAAAAAGAATTATAAGGTATGGAATTTCTTAACTATAAAAGAACAAAATGGCCTTTAAAATTTACCGTTATCTAAACCCCGTTTTTCCCAAATTTTTGAAGAAAATTTTTTCCCATCTCCATCACCTCTCAAGTTAGCACCTCTCGAAATTTGTAAAATTTAGCGTCCTTTATTTCCGAAACCACAAGTTTTTTCGAATTTGTATAATCGCTGAATGCTAACGTTAAATTCCATGCCATTAAAAAACATAATTATTTTTCTTAACTCACACAATTATCCCTTAAAATTGAACATGTTAACCCTTCTTTAACTTTATTTTTGCTTTATTTCAAAGACTGCATAAATCGTTCATCCTAAATATATGCAATCTTAGAAGTAGTTTTTTGTATTAATGAAAAAAATTTTAATAGTGTTGTAGGTAAACATAGATTGTATTTAAAAGCAGTACTTTCACTTGTTGAAGGGAAAAAGGCTACAATACAAACCATTGGTTTGACTCAACTTTATTTAATTTGACTACTCAATTACCAGACAGAATTACTTAAATGTGATTTTAAAAATAAATCGGCAAGAAATTTTTTTTAGTACGAAAAACAGTAGTGTACAACTTTAATCCACTAAAAGACACCCTCCTCAAAATAAATGATGAAACTAGTCAGAAACGACTAACCATTAATTTTGGTCCAACTTTTTTAATTATTTACCAGTTTTTGATCCGGCTTAACAGCGTAGTAAGTACTCATGGTTCCACATAAAAAACATTAAACTAATTCGAGAGGTCTCGTACGTTTAAGTCTCCTAACAAAGTTTTGATTGTCAATCAATCGAGCCGCCTCGATGTTGATCTAATTGGATAAACGCATTTTATGATTGGCTGCTTGCTTTTTAATTTCGTCTTTTACACTTATGATCGTGAGATCAGATCACTTATGATCTGATCTTTGAGTAGATTGAAAACGAGTCTGCGCGGCGCAGCCCCATAATTGAATACAGTCAGCCCAGATGGGCTTAAATATTTGATTATGTATCAAAACTTTGTTGTACATCGACAACGAAAAACGCCTTCCCAAAAGCGATTTATACTTCCTGTTTTCCTCCTCGAGTTGAGCTCTCTTTCTCTTTATGTGCTTCTTCCATCTGAACTTTGCGTCCAATGTCATTCCCAAATACTTAACCGTGTTGGCGAACGGAATTAAGACGCCATTTATCCGAACCGAAAATGAATTGCCAATTTTCCTATTAGTGAAATTCACGTGTACTGATTTCACCTTGTTAAGTTTTATATTCCACTTTCTAGGCCTTTTTGAGATCTCATCACTGGCCTTTTGTAATTTTTGTTTAGATCCATTTTCATTTCGTCCTATTGCGATAACTGCTGTATTATCAGCAAATGTAGCTGTTGTCACTCCTTCCGATTCAAAAATATCACACGTGTGTAATAAATATAACATCAGGTCCAATATAATCCGTTGTGGTGCTATAAGAAGTCGCCTTGTCTATAGGGTTACCAGGTTTGTGCAGCATAACTATCTCTGCAATTTTCCAAATGTCAGGCACGTAGTTAAATCTCATACACGCATTCATTATACCCCTTTTGCGTAATTTTATCAAAATATCGAAGCCGGAGCTTTTTTTAATTTAAGAGTCCTGATTTCCTCTGGAATAGTCACGCTATCCTCAGCAAAAGCAGATTCCTCAATTTTATGCACGTCCTGACTGTCATGCGCACATAATATATCAGCCAAATGATCGGCAAACGCATTTGCCTTGTCTCTTTCAGTTGTAACAAATATGAATTCATTTGAAACCTCCAATAACTGGATTTTCATTATGGACAAAAGAAGATCTTAAAAATTCACAACTGCCGATTAAAACAACCAAAAATGATGATTTCTTCACACGGTGTTATTACTCTATCCGCAATTTACCACAGGATGAAATAGACAAAATACATACTAAGTATTCAGGAAATGTAATTAAGTTTGAAGAATAACTACGTTAATTGAACGTAAACGAACAACAAGTTGATGTTCACAATGTGGTGCACTATGTCAATGGCACCATAATCAATATAATCATACTAGCACTTGTATTATGGTTCTTTAACACAAAATAGAGATTGTTGTGTAAAAACAATTATTCTGACTTCTATATTTTTTATTTTTATTTTCCTATTTATTTAAATTACTAAAATTGCTATAATTCTAATTTGTCGTAACTTAATACTAACCCAACTATTAGCTTAATATGAACTTGTATTTCCAAACATTATTGTTAGTTAATTTAAATATTTTATTTTATTTTACGTGCTTAGCTCAAACATATTACAATATAATATATATATCAATTTACATATTTTCACTTACAGAGAACTAAAATCTATATTAAATCGAAAATATATAAAAAAACAATACAAAAGATTACAGGTGTTCTAAAATCATGATTATTTTTATTTAAATTGGAATCGCCTAGAAAAATTGCGATGAATCATCTATAAGATAATAAGTGGTTTTTTTATAGTGTGCTTTGTTAATGTGAAATCAAGTGCATTCTTGAACTTGTTACACAGGTTCAACATTCTACTGACAGGTTCCTGTTTCCCATAATCAGTTCTATTAAACGGAACTACAAAACAATTAGGAGAACGAGAACTATTATTAGAATTGACCTCGATTTTATAAAAAATTTCGGGAGAGATTAAATCAGATTTCAAGAGTTGAAAAAAGAAGATCACGCCCGCGACATCATGTCTTTTACTTAAAGTGGATAGCTCACTAAATTTGAGCCTTTCCTCATAAGGAGGAAGAAAAATAGGATCCTCCCAAGGAAAGTACACATCGTAAAAAGTTCTTCTGAATCGACCCAATTCTATTATTATCAATATTGCAAAAAGTGTAACTTGAGAGGCATATTCTAGATGGGAACAAACCGGAGACAAATATAGAGACTTCAAAAGATGTCTATTTCATCCTTAAATAACAAAAATACGATAAACACTGCAATCCGATGGACGCAAAAGGATTCTGTATTTCCTTCCAGAAAGATAAGAGCCAATCAAACTTACCAAACTATTAAGAAATTCTAGCACTTCTTAGAAAGCCTGTTTTACATTTTTGACAGTTTTGAAGAAAATATTTAACCGATTTACTTGATGTTTCACACATAAGCTCCAGTCAACCACCCGCGAAACTTTTGGAAAATATATATTTTTGCGTATATAAAGAGAAATAATCAACCAATCTCATTGAAATTTAATATTTAAATTCCTTGTATTAAAGTAATGAACATATAGATTTTTTGGAAAGATCAGGGCTCGAAAACTGATTTGCGACGACCACATCAGATTTTTTTTTAAATGCAAATTGTTTTCAAGTTTTAATTATTAAGTTTAATAGGTGATGGTAAATCTCCAAAATTAATGTAACATGAAAAAGTTAGAGAAATAGTATTTGAAAAAAAAATTAAGTAATTTGCAGTTACACAAGAAAATAAAAAAAACTAATGCTGAATTTTACTTGGTAATATATTTTAAGTATTTTAGTTCTGATACTTTTCAAATTAATTTTTTATTTTTTTATACCCTATTGCTTTACTTTTATATTGTAATTTGTTTTTATTTTGTATTGCTGCTTAATTTTTTTTTTAAACTTGTTATTTTAAATGCATAAAACCAAAAAAAAGAACTTAAAAAATCAATTTTTATAATTCCTTTTTCAGTAGTAAGTTGTCAATCATTTTATTTATTTTTTCCACAATGTAATTCCTTTTATTTCGCATTCTTAATACGGCTCAGTTATTCCTTACTAATAATTTATTTATTCTTCAATTCAATTTTTATTCTTATTCATATGAAACTGTTTTAGTTCTATATTGTTATATATTCTATATAAATTCTATATTATTTTGCTCTTCTCTACGATAATTTATTTTTTATATTATTCTATTATTTTAATTTAACAAATTAAATTAAAATGTTCAAATATTAATTTTTATATCCGTCCGTCCATCCGTCCGTCTGTCCGTCCGTCCGATCGTCCGTCCGTCCATCCGTCCGCCCGACCGTCCGTCCGTTCGTCCGTCCGTCTGTCCGTGTGTCTGTTTACAAAACTTCTTCATCCTTGAAGATAGGAAGCTAAAATTTTATATGTACATAGATATTTAATGGAAACTTATTTCCGTAGAACAAAATTTTCTTGGAAAAGTGCTAAAAAAGAATTATAAGGTATGGAATTTCTTAACTATAAAAGAACCCTCCTCAAAATAAATGATGAAACTAGTCAGAAACGACTAACCATTAATTTTGGTCCAACTTTTTTAATTATTTACCAGTTTTTGATCCGGCTTAACAGCGTAGTAAGTACTCATCGTTCCACATAAAAAACATTAAACTAATTCGAGAGGTCTCGTACGTTTAAGTCTCCTAACAAAGTTTTGATTGTCAATCAATCGAGCCGCCTCGATGTTGATCTAATTGGATAAACGCATTTTATGATTGGCTGCTTGCTTTTTAATTTCGTCTTTTACACTTATGATCGTGAGATCAGATCACTTATGATCTGATCTTTGAGTAGATTGAAAACGAGTCTGCGCGGCGCAGCCCCATAATTGAATACAGTCAGCCCAGATGGGCTTAAATATTTGATTATGTATCAAAACTTTGTTGTACATCGACAACGAAAAGGCCTTCCCAAAAGCGATTTATACTTCCTGTTTTCCTCCTCGAGTTGAGCTCTCTTTCTCTTTATGTGCTTCTTCCATCTGAACTTTGCGTCCAATGTCATTCCCAAATACTTAACCGTGTTGGCGAACGGAATTAAGACGCCATTTATCCGAACCGAAAATGAATTGCCAATTTTCCTATTAGTGAAATTCACGTGTACTGATTTCACCTTGTTAAGTTTTATATTCCACTTTCTAGGCCTTTTTGAGATCTCATCACTGGCCTTTTGTAATTTTTGTTTAGATCCATTTTCATTTCGTCCTATTGCGATAACTGCTGTATTATCAGCAAATGTAGCTGTTGTCACTCCTTCCGATTCAAAAATATCACACGTGTGTAATAAATATAACATCAGGTCCAATATAATCCGTTGTGGTGCTATAAGAAGTCGCCTTGTCTATAGGGTTACCAGGTTTGTGCAGCATAACTATCTCTGCAATTTTCCAAATGTCAGGCACGTAGTTAAATCTCATACACGCATTCATTATACCCCTTTTGCGTAATTTTATCAAAATATCGAAGCCGGAGCTTTTTTTAATTTAAGAGTCCTGATTTCTTCTGGAATAGTCATGCTATCCTCAGCAAAAGCAGATTCCTCAATTTTATGCACGTCCTGACTGTCATGCGCACATAATATATCAGCCAAATGATCGGCAAACGCATTTGCCTTGTCTCTTTCCGTTGTAACAAATATGAATTCATTTGAAACCTCCAATAACTGGATTTTCATTATGGACAAAAGAAGAACGTTCAACTTAATTTGCAACAAGATAATAATCAGGTTAACATTAGAGCAACAAAGAATCTTAAAAATTCACAACTGCCGATTAAAACAACCAAAAATGATGATTTCTTCACACGGTGTTATTACTCTATCCGCAATTTACCACAGGATGAAATAGACAAAATACATACTAAGTATTCAGGAAATGTAATTAAGTTTGAAGAATAACTACGTTAATTGAACGTAAACGAACAACAAGTTGATGTTCACAATGTGGTGCACTATGTCAATGGCACCATAATCAATATAATCATACTAGCACTTGTATTATGGTTCTTTAACACAAAATAGAGATTGTTGTGTAAAAACAATTATTCTGACTTCTATATTTTTTATTTTTATTTTCTTATTTATTTAAATTACTAAAATTGCTATAATTCTAATTTGTCGTAACTTAATACTAACCCAACTATTAACTTAATATGAACTTGTATTTCCAAACATTATTGTTAGTTAATTTAAATATTTTATTTTATTTTACGTGCTTAGCTCAAACATATTACAATATAATATATATATCAATTTACACATTTTCACTTACAGAGAACTAAAATCTATATTAAATCGAAAATATATAAAAAAACAATACAAAAGATTACAGGTGTTCTAAAATCATGATTATTTTTATTTAAATTGGAATCGCCTAGAAAAATTGCGATGAATCATCTATAAGATAATAAGTGGTTTTTTTATAGTGTGCTTTGTTAATGTGAAATCAAGTGCATTCTTGAACTTGTTACACAGGTTCAACATTCTACTGACAGGTTCCTGTTTCCCATAATCAGTTCTATTAAACGGAACTACAAAACAATTAGGAGAACGAGAACTATTATTAGAATTGACCTCGATTTTATAAAAAATTTCGGGAGAGATTAAATCAGATTTCATAAGTTGAAAAAAGAAGATCACGCCCGCGACATCATGTCTTTTACTTAAAGTGGATAGCTCATTAAATTTGAGCCTGTCCTCATAAGGAGGAAGAAAAATAGGATCCTCCCAAGGAAAGTACACATCGTAAAAAGTTCTTCTGAATCGACCCAATTCTATTATTATCAATATTGCAAAAAGTGTAACTTGAGAGGCATATTCTAGATGGGAACAAACCGGAGACAAATATAGAGACTTCAAAATATGGGAGTCATTGCACTCCCTTGACCAGAGTTTAACCAATCCCAGCATAGAGTTTGCCTTGCCAATCACATAGTTGTAGTGGTTGGTGGATGAGAGCTTATTATCAAAGTAAACCCTTGACCATTTAATGTGTAATCTGATATTATTGGTTGTCTCTGCCTGGAATAACACATTAGGGCGCATTTACTAATATTATTTTCAAGTTGTTATTAGAGCACCACCTGTAAAAGTTATCCAGATCTCCCTGTCTCTACAGACTGTGTCATTTATTGAACGAATTCTCTTGAAAATTTTCATATTATCAGCCTAAATTAATACATAGTTTGGTAAGTTAAATAACAAAAATACGATGAACACTGCAATCCGATGGACGCAAAAGGATTCTGTATTTCCTTCCAGAAAGATAAGAGCCAATCAAACTTACCAAACTATTAAGAAATTCTAGCACTTCTTAGAAAGCCTGTTTTACATTTTTGACAGTTTTGAAGAAAATATTTAACCGATTTACTTGATGTTTCACACATAAGCTCCAGTCAGCCGCCCGCGAAACTTTTGGAAAATATATATTTTTGCGTAAATAAAGAGAAATAATCAACCAATCTCATTGAAATTTAATATTAAAATTCCTTGTATTAAAGTAATGAACATATAGATTTTTTGGAAAGATCAGGGCTCGAAAACTGATTTGCGACGACCACATCAGATTTTTTTTTAAATGCAAATTGTTTTCAAGTTTTAATTATTAAGTTTAATAGGTGATAGTAAATCTCCAAAATTAATGTAACATGAAAAAGTTAGAGAAATAGTATTTGAAATAAAAAATTAAGTAATTTGCAGTTACACAAGAAAATAAAAAAAACTAATGCTGAATTTTACTTGGTAATATATTTTAAGTTTTTTAGTTCAGATACTTTTCAAATTAATGTTTTATTTTTTTATACCCTATTGCTTTACTTTTATATTGTAATTTGTTTTTATTTTGTATTGCTGCTTAATTTTTTTTTTAAACTTGTTATTTTAAATGCATAAAACCAAAAAAAAAGAACTTAAAAAATCAATTTTTATAATTCCTTTTTCAGTAGTAAGTTGTCAATCATTTTATTTATTTTTTCCACAATGTAATTCCTTTTATTTCGCATTCTTAATACGGCTCAGTTATTCCTTACTAATAATTTATTTATTCTTCAATTCAATTTTTATTCTTATTCATATGAAACTGTTTTAGTTCTATATTGTTATATATTCTATATAAATTCTATATTATTTTGCTCTTCTCTACGATAATTTATTTTTTATATTATTCTATTATTTTAATTTAACAAATTAAATTAAAATGTTCAAATATTAATTTTTATATCCGTCCGTCCGATCGTCCGTCCGTCCATCCGTCCGCCCGACCGTCCGTCCGTTCGTCCGTCCGTCTGTCCGTGTGTCTGTTTACAAAACTTCTTCATCCTTGAAGATAGGAAGCTAAAATTTTATATGTACATAGATATTTAATGGAAACTTATTTCCGTAGAACAAAATTTTCTTGGAAAAGTGCTAAAAAAGAATTATAAGGTATGGAATTTCTTAACTATAAAAGAACAAAATGGCCTTTAAAATTTACCGTTATCTAAACCCCGTTTTTCCCAAATTTTTGAAGAAAATTTTTTCCCATCTCCATCACCTCTCAAGTTAGCACCTCTCGAAATTTGTAAAATTTAGCGTCCTTTATTTCCGAAACCACAAGTTTTTTCGAATTTGTATAATCGCTGAAAGCTAACGTTAAATTCCATGCCATTAAAAAACATAATTATTTTTCTTAACTCACACAATTAGCCCTTAAAATTGAACATGTTAACCCTTCTTTAAATTTATTTTTGCTTTATTTCAAAGACTGCATAAATCGTTCATCCTAAATATATGCAATCTTAGAAGTAGTTTTTTGTATGAATGAAAAAAATTTTAATAGTGTTGCAGGTAAACATAGATTGTATTTAAAAGCAGTACTTTCACTTGTTGAAGGGAAAAATGCTACAATACAAACCATTGGTTTGACTCAACTTTATTTAACACTTTAGACAGAATTACTTAAATGTGATTTTAAAAATAAATCGGCAAGAAATTTTTTTTAGTACGAAAAACAGTAGTGTACAACTTTAATCCACTAAAAGACACCCTCCTCAAAATAAATGATGAAACTAGTCAGAAACGACTAACCATTAATTTTGGTCCAACTTTTTTAATTATTTACCAGTTTTTGATCCGGCTTAACAGCGTAGTAAGTACTCATCGTTCCACATAAAAAACATTAAACTAATTCGAGAGGTCTCGTACGTTTAAGTCTCCTAACAAAGTTTTGATTGTCAATCAATCGAGCCGCCTCGATGTTGATCTAATTGGATAAACGCATTTTATGATTGGCTGCTTGCTTTTTAATTTCGTCTTTTACACTTATGATCGTGAGATCAGATCACTTATGATCTGATCTTTGAGTAGATTGAAAACGAGTCTGCGCGGCGCAGCCCCATAATTGAATACAGTCAGCCCAGATGGGCTTAAATATTTGATTATGTATCAAAACTTTGTTGTACATCGACAACGAAAAGGCCTTCCCAAAAGCGATTTATACTTCCTGTTTTCCTCCTCGAGTTGAGCTCTCTTTCTCTTTATGTGCTTCTTCCATCTGAACTTTGCGTCCAATGTCATTCCCAAATACTTAACCGTGTTGGCGAACGGAATTAAGACGCCATTTATCCGAACCGAAAATGAATTGCCAATTTTCCTATTAGTGAAATTCACGTGTACTGATTTCACCTTGTTAAGTTTTATATTCCACTTTCTAGGCCTTTTTGAGATCTCATCACTGGCCTTTTGTAATTTTTGTTTAGATCCATTTTCATTTCGTCCTATTGCGATAACTGCTGTATTATCAGCAAATGTAGCTGTTGTCACTCCTTCCGATTCAAAAATATCACACGTGTGTAATAAATATAACATCAGGTCCAATATAATCTGTTAATTGAACGTAAACGAACAACAAGTTGATGTTCACAATGTGGTGCACTATGTCAATGGCACCATAATCAATATAATCATACTAGCACTTGTATTATGGTTCTTTAACACAAAATAGAGATTGTTGTGTAAAAACAATTATTCTGACTTCTATATTTTTTATTTTTATTTTCTTATTTATTTAAATTACTAAAATTGCTATAATTCTAATTTGTCGTAACTTAATACTAACCCAACTATTAACTTAATATGAACTTGTATTTCCAAACATTATTGTTAGTTAATTTAAATATTTTATTTTATTTTACGTGCTTAGCTCAAACATATTACAATATAATATATATATCAATTTACACATTTTCACTTACAGAGAACTAAAATCTATATTAAATCGAAAATATATAAAAAAACAATACAAAAGATTACAGGTGTTCTAAAATCATGATTATTTTTATTTAAATTGGAATCGCCTAGAAAAATTGCGATGAATCATCTATAAGATAATAAGTGGTTTTTTTATAGTGTGCTTTGTTAATGTGAAATCAAGTGCATTCTTGAACTTGTTACACAGGTTCAACATTCTACTGACAGGTTCCTGTTTCCCATAATCAGTTCTATTAAACGGAACTACAAAACAATTAGGAGAACGAGAACTATTATTAGAATTGACCTCGATTTTATAAAAAATTTCGGGAGAGATTAAATCAGATTTCATAAGTTGAAAAAAGAAGATCACGCCCGCGACATCATGTCTTTTACTTAAAGTGGATAGCTCATTAAATTTGAGCCTGTCCTCATAAGGAGGAAGAAAAATAGGATCCTCCCAAGGAAAGTACACATCGTAAAAAGTTCTTCTGAATCGACCCAATTCTATTATTATCAATATTGCAAAAAGTGTAACTTGAGAGGCATATTCTAGATGGGAACAAACCGGAGACAAATATAGAGACTTCAAAATATGGGAGTCATTGCACTCCCTTGACCAGAGTTTAACCAATCCCAGCATAGAGTTTGCCTTGCCAATCACATAGTTGTAGTGGTTGGTGGATGAGAGCTTATTATCAAAGTAAACCCTTGACCATTTAATGTGTAATCTGATATTATTGGTTGTCTCTGCCTGGAATAACACATTAGGGCGCATTTACTAATATTATTTTCAAGTTGTTATTAGAGCACCACCTGTAAAAGTTATCCAGATCTCCCTGTAGAGAGACTGTGTCATTTATTGAACGAATTCTCTTGAAAATTTTCATATTATCAGCCTAAATTAATACATAGTTTGGTAAGTTAAATAACAAAAATACGATAAACACTGCAATCCGATGGACGCAAAAGGATTCTGTATTTCCTTCCAGAAAGATAAGAGCCAATCAAACTTACCAAACTATTAAGAAATTCTAGCACTTCTTAGAAAGCCTGTTTTACATTTTTGACAGTTTTGAAGAAAATATTTAACCGATTTACTTGATGTTTCACACATAAGCTCCAGTCAACCACCCGCGAAACTTTTGGAAAATATATATTTTTGCGTATATAAAGAGAAATAATCAACCAATCTCATTGAAATTTAATATTTAAATTCCTTGTATTAAAGTAATGAACATATAGATTTTTTGGAAAGATCAGGGCTCGAAAACTGATTTGCGACGACCACATCAGATTTTTTTTTAAATGCAAATTGTTTTCAAGTTTTAATTATTAAGTTTAATAGGTGATGGTAAATCTCCAAAATTAATGTAACATGAAAAAGTTAGAGAAATAGTATTTGAAAAAAAAATTAAGTAATTTGCAGTTACACAAGAAAATAAAAAAAACTAATGCTGAATTTTACTTGGTAATATATTTTAAGTATTTTAGTTCTGATACTTTTCAAATTAATTTTTTATTTTTTTATACCCTATTGCTTTACTTTTATATTGTAATTTGTTTTTATTTTGTATTGCTGCTTAATTTTTTTTTTAAACTTGTTATTTTAAATGCATAAAACAAAAAAAAAAGAACTTAAAAAATCAATTTTTATAATTCCTTTTTCAGTAGTAAGTTGTCAATCATTTTATTTATTTTTTCCACAATGTAATTCCTTTTATTTCGCAT
Source organism: Condylostylus longicornis (assembly GCF_029603195.1). Taxonomy (NCBI): domain Eukaryota; kingdom Metazoa; phylum Arthropoda; class Insecta; order Diptera; family Dolichopodidae; genus Condylostylus; species Condylostylus longicornis. Next base: position 88,421 of record NW_026578058.1, on the reverse strand, counting down.
TCTTAATACGGCTCAGTTATTCCTTACTAATAATTTATTTATTCTTCAATTCAATTTTTATTCTTATTCATATGAAACTGTTTTAGTTCTATATTGTTATATATTCTATATAAATTCTATATTATTTTGCTCTTCTCTACGATAATTTATTTTTTATATTATTCTATTATTTTAATTTAACAAATTAAATTAAAATGTTCAAATATTAATTTTTATATCCGTCCGTCCATCCGTCCGTCTGTCCGTCCGTCCGATCGTCCGTCCGTCCATCCGTCCGCCCGACCGTCCGTCCGTTCGTCCGTCCGTCTGTCCGTGTGTCTGTTTACAAAACTTCTTCATCCTTGAAGATAGGAAGCTAAAATTTTATATGTACATAGATATTTAATGGAAACTTATTTCCGTAGAACAAAATTTTCTTGGAAAAGTGCTAAAAAAGAATTATAAGGTATGGAATTTCTTAACTATAAAAGAACAAAATGGCCTTTAAAATTTACCGTTATCTAAACCCCGTTTTTCCCAAATTTTTGAAGAAAATTTTTTCCCATCTCCATCACCTCTCAAGTTAGCACCTCTCGAAATTTGTAAAATTTAGCGTCCTTTATTTCCGAAACCACAAGTTTTTTCGAATTTGTATAATCGCTGAAAGCTAACGTTAAATTCCATGCCATTAAAAAACATAATTATTTTTCTTAACTCACACAATTAACCCTTAAAATTGAACATGTTAACCCTTCTTTAACTTTATTTTTGCTTTATTTCAAAGACTGCATAAATCGTTCATCCTAAATATATGCAATCTTAGAAGTAGTTTTTTGTATGAATGAAAAAAATTTTAATAGTGTTGCAGGTAAACATAGATTGTATTTAAAAGCAGTACTTTCACTTGTTGAAGGGAAAAATGCTACAATACAAACCATTGGTTTGACTCAACTTTATTTAATTTGACTACTCAATTACCAGACAGAATTACTTAAATGTGATTTTAAAAATAAATCGGCAAGAAATTTTTTTTAGTACGAAAAACAGTAGTGTACAACTTTAATCCACTAAAAGACACCCTCCTCAAAATAAATGATGAAACTAGTCAGAAACGACTAACCATTAATTTTGGTCCAACTTTTTTAATTATTTACCAGTTTTTGATCCGGCTTAACAGCGTAGTAAGTACTCATCGTTCCACATAAAAAACATTAAACTAATTCGAGAGGTCTCGTACGTTTAAGTCTCCTAACAAAGTTTTGATTGTCAATCAATCGAGCCGCCTCGATGTTGATCTAATTGGATAAACGCATTTTATGATTGGCTGCTTGCTTTTTAATTTCGTCTTTTACACTTATGATCGTGAGATCAGATCACTTATGATCTGATCTTTGAGTAGATTGAAAACGAGTCTGCGCGGCGCAGCCCCATAATTGAATACAGTCAGCCCAGATGGGCTTAAATATTTGATTATGTATCAAAACTTTGTTGTACATCGACAACGAAAAACGCCTTCCCAAAAGCGATTTATACTTCCTGTTTTCCTCCTCGAGTTGAGCTCTCTTTCTCTTTATGTGCTTCTTCCATCTGAACTTTGCGTCCAATGTCATTCCCAAATACTTAACCGTGTTGGCGAACGGAATTAAGACGCCATTTATCCGAACCGAAAATGAATTGCCAATTTTCCTATTAGTGAAATTCACGTGTACTGATTTCACCTTGTTAAGTTTTATATTCCACTTTCTAGGCCTTTTTGAGATCTCATCACTGGCCTTTTGTAATTTTTGTTTAGATCCATTTTCATTTCGTCCTATTGCGATAACTGCTGTATTATCAGCAAATGTAGCTGTTGTCACTCCTTCCGATTCAAAAATATCACACGTGTGTAATAAATATAACATCAGGTCCAATATAATCCGTTGTGGTGCTATAAGAAGTCGCCTTGTCTATAGGGTTACCAGGTTTGTGCAGCATAACTATCTCTGCAATTTTCCAAATGTCAGGCACGTAGTTAAATCTCATACACGCATTCATTATACCCCTTTTGCGTAATTTTATCAAAATATCGAAGCCGGAGCTTTTTTTAATTTAAGAGTCCTGATTTCCTCTGGAATAGTCACGCTATCCTCAGCAAAAGCAGATTCCTCAATTTTATGCACGTCCTGACTGTCATGCGCACATAATATATCAGCCAAATGATCGGCAAACGCATTTGCCTTGTCTCTTTCAGTTGTAACAAATATGAATTCATTTGAAACCTCCAATAACTGGATTTTCATTATGGACAAAAGAAGAACGTTCAACTTAATTTGCAACAAGATAATAATCAGGTTAACATTAGAGCAACAAAGAATCTTAAAAATTCACAACTGCCGATTAAAACAACCAAAAATGATGATTTCTTCACACGGTGTTATTACTCTATCCGCAATTTACCACAGGATGAAATAGACAAAATACATACTAAGTATTCAGGAAATGTAATTAAGTTTGAAGAATAACTACGTTAATTGAACGTAAACGAACAACAAGTTGATGTTCACAATGTGGTGCACTATGTCAATGGCACCATAATCAATATAATCATACTAGCACTTGTATTATGGTTCTTTAACACAAAATAGAGATTGTTGTGTAAAAACAATTATTCTGACTTCTATATTTTTTATTTTTATTTTCCTATTTATTTAAATTACTAAAATTGCTATAATTCTAATTTGTCGTAACTTAATACTAACCCAACTATTAACTTAATATGAACTTGTATTTCCAAACATTATTGTTAGTTAATTTAAATATTTTATTTTATTTTACGTGCTTAGCTCAAACATATTACAATATAATATATATATCAATTTACATATTTTCACTTACAGAGAACTAAAATCTATATTAAATCGAAAATATATAAAAAAACAATACAAAAGATTACAGGTGTTCTAAAATCATGATTATTTTTATTTAAATTGGAATCGCCTAGAAAAATTGCGATGAATCATCTATAAGATAATAAGTGGTTTTTTTATAGTGTGCTTTGTTAATGTGAAATCAAGTGCATTCTTGAACTTGTTACACAGGTTCAACATTCTACTGACAGGTTCCTGTTTCCCATAATCAGTTCTATTAAACGGAACTACAAAACAATTAGGAGAACGAGAACTATTATTAGAATTGACCTCGATTTTATAAAAAATTTCGGGAGAGATTAAATCAGATTTCATAAGTTGAAAAAAGAAGATCACGCCCGCGACATCATGTCTTTTACTTAAAGTGGATAGCTCACTAAATTTGAGCCTGTCCTCATAAGGAGGAAGAAAAATAGGATCCTCCCAAGGAAAGTACACATCGTAAAAAGTTCTTCTGAATCGACCCAATTCTATTATTATCAATATTGCAAAAAGTGTAACTTGAGAGGCATATTCTAGATGGGAACAAACCGGAGACAAATATAGAGACTTCAAAATATGGGAGTCATTGCACTCCCTTGACCAGAGTTTAACCAATCCCAGCATAGAGTTTGCCTTGCCAATCACATAGTTGTAGTGGTTGGTGGATGAGAGCTTATTATCAAAGTAAACCCTTGACCATTTAATGTGTAATCTGATATTATTGGTTGTCTCTGCCTGGAATAACACATTAGGGCGCATTTACTAATATTATTTTCAAGTTGTTATTAGAGCACCACCTGTAAAAGTTATCCAGATCTCCCTGTCTCTACAGACTGTGTCATTTATTGAACGAATTCTCTTGAAAATTTTCATATTATCAGCCTAAATTAATACATAGTTTGGTAAGTTAAATAACAAAAATACGATGAACACTGAAATCCGATGGACGCAAAAGGATTCTGTATTTCCTTCCAGAAAGATAAGAGCCAATCAAACTTACCAAACTATTAAGAAATTCTAATAAACTCAACTTTAACAAAATTACGTCGTGGAGTAAAACAGAGTCAGTTTTCATCAGATTAGTCACCGTTGATTTCTTCACAAGAAAACCGTGCTGGCAACTACAAATAAATGGAATGCAATGGAAGCAAATGCCATTATATACCTTATTGGTTCATCATGGAAATCGCTGGAAGGAACCAATAATAATATATATATAGAACCAATAATATAAAATAAATCGCGAAGTTATAGGAATAAAAAGTCAAGTACCAGAAAGTTTTAACCATAAACTGAAACGTATAGGGGACTTGGATCATTGATCCGAATAAGTAATATTTAACAAACTTGGAATCAAAAAAGAAATTTTGCTAGTGTGACAAAATTAGCAAAAAAAGGAATTGTCAACACTAATCTTCTAAGCAGGGTTGAAATGCAAAACAAACTGAAAAAAATCGATCCACTACGCTACGACCACGAAATTGTAGCAGCAGATTACGCTAAACCACAGATAGTAACCAATTGTTGCGCACCAATTCTTTATTATTATTACCGAAGATACACTATGACTACATAATAGCAAGATCACCACCCGAAACTCCCAGCAAATCTATGTCAAATATCGAGAAACTCTTATCAAAGAGAACGTATATGGCATATTGGCAAAATGCGAGGAAAGACACATCACCATATGCGAAAGAAGTGAGATTCTAAAGCTGGACCAAGAAAACTGTATATATCAATTACTAAAAGGAATAAACGCCAGGTGCAGGTTTTCAATTTAATAAAGAAGAAATCATTTAAAGCATTAGCAAAAATATCATCTTCCTCGATAACTTCAATGGGGAGCTAACAAGTGGTAACATGAGCAAACACTGAACTGGAAGCTTTATGGTATAGCATATCAACGAAAGCGTTTAAATAAAAGATCAGACATTTATATCAGACATATGTCTTACCAGGTGTGTTTCAGGGAAATCTAAAAGAAGGAAATATCAAGCTAAGCCTTGACTATTCTTACGATCTTCATATCCACAACACAGAACAACTTCAGAAGTTAATACCAAAAAGGCAACATAGCATCCGATGTTACCATAGGGTTCTTCATCATTACGGTCATCATCATTTTGATTATCAAGAGAAAAATTCGCAAAACAGTGGAGATATGCACTCCAACAGTAGTTCCAACTATAGAGATTCTGCAAATTTCAGTCACAGAAGCACCAAAATTTCATTTTGATCTACTGGGCGCAGATCTTTGAAAGGGAAGAGTTATTGCCACGTCAAGTAACATATTCAAGAGGTATCAAATTACATTTTTACATTTTTAATATGATACTTATTTCTGCTTACATGAAAATTTCTGACATAGCCTCTGCAATCAAACATGTTTAAACATGAAAAAATTGTAAAATTATTATTCACACCGAAAATGCTGACAGCGTCTAGACACAGCGAATTCCAGAATTTTGAAATTATCGTTTCCTTCAAAAGCGATGACGAAACGTATACAATTCTGCACGAAACCGGAAATGAAGTTAATTTTAATTAGTATTCTGTTAGATTTTAAGATATCAATCAGTCCAAATTAAGTTGTTAATAACAGTAGCAATGAACTGTTAATTGAGTTATATAAATTGTGAATATCTTTAAATGAAATTCGCAACATAATTGTAATAAAGATGCTTTTTTATAATTCAAGTTAATGCAGTTTAATAACTGTTGTATTAAATTTGGAAATTCCAAAAAAGTTAAAAAGAAAAAGAAGCAAATCCCGGTTCACCCGCTATTATATAAGAACGACCATTGTGGTAATCCAAAGGAATATAAAAAAGGAACTGAAGATTTAAAAAGAAAAAAGTGTTAAAGATTGTACCGTAGTAGAACATTCACGAGTATGAAAGCAACTCAACCGCTACTTTAATTACTCACCAGGACTCGAGATGAACTACGTTTCTTTCCTGTAAGTTGTTTTTCATATTGTATTTAAATTTAAAAAAAACTTACCTGAGGGAAATTAGCGCATCTGATTAAATGAGTTCCAAAAATTTGAGAACTTCCTTTTTATTATATTAAAAGTAATTTATTAATATTTAAATTTTACCATTAAATTTAAAAAAAAAAATAAATAAACCAAAAGTAATAAAACTATTCCAAATTAAATTAAAGAAAAATAATAAAAATTATAATTACAAAAAGTTTAATTAAACTAAAAAATTTAAACAAAAAATTAAAAAATTAAAAAATTTAAACAAAATTATAAAAATGGAATAAATAATGGAAGAACTTAAAAGACTAACTGGAGCAGTCAACCCTCAAAATGAACAGAGTAAAAAAATTGAGATTTGTATATATAAACTAGAAGCTCGGCAAAGCACGTCAGAGCCACAGGCAAGGAATGTGACAGTACCAAAAAGCGACCTGAAAGACTGCGTAAGGGACTTCCATACCTTCGGTGGTGATGCAGTACAGTATGTGTCATGGGTGCATAGTGCAGAATAATACGACACTACGAGGTGTTACAAATTAAACCCATATACAGAAAATGCATGCAGCGAAATCAACGCTACGATGTACAATATCAAAATGTAATGCAACCTCCACCTAAGCCGCCGAAACCAGCAGAAAAAATAGACGTGGTTCGGTCTATACGAACACGATAAGTCAATTATATGAACCGACTTGGTAATTACAATGAAGCATACAAGAGACCATTATCGGTAGACAATCTGCCGAATAACAAGGATCAAAGATTACTCAACATGGACACGCTCGAAAACGACACAGAAGATTTTTCTTGTGAATGTAACAAAGAAAATGATGAAGAACCAAAATACGAAGAAGAAGAGGTGCAGGAAATAAATTTTATGACGGACGTCTTTCTAGCGTTCCATACCTTGAATTCAAAACCAAGGACAAAAAGATCCTCAAATTTCTCGTAAACGCGGGAACCAAAATTCCGTAAGAAAATCAATTATCAAGAAAGTTGTAGGAATATTTTTTCAGCGTTTGGGAAACAACATTTTCATTGAATTTGTCAATAAAGGATTGAAAAGCTTTAATGGCATAATTGGAGATGCCACACTAAAAAAACTTGAAGCCATAAAAGAAAGGAGCAACAATACGTCAAGAATCAAATATAAAAATTCCGTTGAGAGGAGACACGAAAAAATATTTGATCCAATAAATGACAGGGGAATAATAGATACATAGATGAAAGCAGAAATTAAAACAAATACTGACAAGCCAACGTTAGGAGGGAAGTAGAAGAAAAAATTAAAAAGCTGTTAGATAATGGAATTATTCGCCCTTCACATATCCCATACCAGACATTACGAATACTCTGCCAAGCCCAGACGAAGCCAAATTTTTAACAACAATAGATCTGACATTTGGATTACATAAAATCACGATGGAAAAACAATGAATGGAAAATACAAATTCCAAACCGTTTTCAGCAGACTGGAAAAATAATTTCTTGCATATATGATCACAAGCGAATGAATCAAACTTGATCTCAGAAAAGGTGATGGGATTCAGAGTATCAAGTCACCGACAAATCTAAAATATTAAAACTCATTTTTGGGACTCACATCATAGTACCACAGATTTATTCCAGATTTCGCAAAATTAGCAAAACCGCTGGTGAGCTTAACAAGAAGCGAAAATGCTCAAATAAAGCCAAATCCATCTAAGAAAGCTAAAATGAAATTGAATATTAAATTTATTCAACAGACTAAAATAACCACATACATCTTCATAAGTCCTGATATTTCCGAATTTCGAGAAGCCCTTCATTCTAAGAACCGACTCTTGAAGCAGTGCTATTAAGCGAAATTGGAAAAGATAGGCAAATAACGTATGTTTCCAGATCTCTCAATACCCAAAACAATATATCATAGGCCAAACAATTTATGTTTGAGGCAAGCAAATCAAGGCGACCGAACTAATTTATAGAAAGGAGATTGAATCAAAGGATAATAAGGAAACAATTATCGGCGTTTCCGCCAATAATCCAAACTTTAGATTTCTTTTTAAACTATCAGTCCCTTGAATTACAGCATTTAAAAGAATTTTCAGATTTAGAGACGCAATTGCAACCATTAAACAAGAACAAGGTCAAATCTTGGAAGGAAACTCAATTTGGTGCACATATGATCATTGCTCTAACAAACTATGACGAAGTTATGCAGCATCATCCCTTGGGAATCAATTAGACTTGCATAATAAAACCACAACTTGAACTCCAACTGGCACAACTAATGGAATTTCTTACTAAACTAAGAAACAGCAAATCAAGACTTCAACGGTCAATAAACTGGATTGACACAACACGAAAGTGGTTGGCAGGAACACCAGACGCTATAGACTGGGATAAAATTGTTACAAGCCAAAACAAGCTGATACAAAATAAAAACCAACAGTGTTAAATAAACACGAAGTTATAAGAAAAACGAGTCAAGTAGCAGAAATATTTAATCATATTCTGGACGTACAGGGACTTGGATCATCGATACGAACAAGTAATATTCAACAAACTTGTAATCAGAAAAGAACCTTTAGGAGAAATTAAGGTGTTAATAACAGCATCATTAAATAAATAAAACGGTTAATTGAATTATATAAATTGTGAATACCTTTAAGTAAAATTTGTAACATAATTGCAATAAAGTTTCTTTTTTATAATACTTTGAATAATAAGAACTATAATGATAAAATTTTTATACTCTTTCCATTTATGTATATTCTTTTCAAATACAATAAAGAAATTATAGGGGTATTAAGTGCATATGAAATCAAAGCGTTTACGAAGAAGATTATTTGTTATAATTTGTTTTTTTCTATCTTAGTTATTTTACGACCGCTTGTTGTTAGAATTTTTCGCAATGTAATTCACAATTTAACTTTTCTGCTAGGTGTTGCATATTATATTCTTCTTTCTTCTAAATATTTTGACCAATGTTGCTGCAATTTGCTTTGAGTTTGTAAAATTCATATCATCTTCCAGCTTCACGATATTTGAAATAGCTGTGCAATAATCTTGAAATAATCGCCATTCTGTACATCCTAAGCTTCGCATGTTAATAACACGGCAATGGAATTTTTTTTCGTTCATAGGTAGCATACGAAGACCACGAACAATACATAAGTGCCGCAAGTTTTCGATTTCCTTCATTAAATTTGGAAGTGTCAAGACAGTTGATATTTTTAAAGATGTTCCGAGAAACGATGGCCTTGAAGATAGATAACCCAAAAAATAATTTTCTCGAAATTGAAGTTTATTTTCTAGATACGCAACAGCGCGGCCAACTTTCGAGTAAGCATACCCAGCGTTTGTTAATTGTTTTTTTGGTGTACTAGCAGTCAATCTTAAATGATCTTGCACATTTATCCATGCGGCTAAATCACCTTTATGACTTATAAAAACTCCACGACCATATGGCCAAATTGAATCGTTTAAGGCAAAACATTCGTTGTATATTGACATCATTAAGTTTGAGCTGTTAATAATATTTTTGATATCTGATGATTTACCCAGAATTTCGCTCATCGTGTAATAAGTACCAGCTTCTTGTTCACCGATAACTTTTCCAAATTCTGTTGTCAATATTTTTTCAAGCAACACTCGTTCAACATGTTCAATTTGAGAGATATTTAAATTAATAGGTAACTCGAAATTGTCTAAATTTCGTGAACATTCCACAGAAACTTCCGACACGTATTTGTTAAAACTATCTATTTCATAGTTAATGAACTCATTTCTTTGCCCATTTATTATTGGAAAATAGAATAACCGATTACGTGGTTTCAACGCTTGGTTTATATTTAAACAATGCATGTCTTTAATTAGCGGAATCAAAAATTCTTGAAATACAACGAAAACATCAAAATCTGGAGCAACAATATCACAATTTATGTAGTCATCAAATTTTCTGCTCTTGTGTGATTTTTCTATTGCTGGCCATATAATATCAAATAGATTATGATTTAGTTTAGTTTGGCGGTATTTAATTTTGTCGAAAGTACTTTGCTTTAAAAATGTAGCTAAGTAACTAATGTTGTCGCTCTGGTTGTTGTTTTTGTCGTTGTGTTTGTTACTACCGATACCTGCAGACTCGTGAATTATTTTGTAACAATTTTCCAAGCTCATCAAGATGCTATTATCATCCAAAAATTTCCGTGTACAGTTATCTGGAACTGAATGTTTCTTGTTTATAATTAGGTAAAATTTTAAGAATTAATAGTTTTTCTATTTCATTCAGTTTTAATAGAAGCTATAATTTATTACTAAAAAAGGCTTTTAATTTGTCTTCTTATTTAAAAGTAAACTCATGTTTCAATTAAATTGAGTAGTCCTCTAAATAACTCAATTTTTATAGTATAACTTTTTTAAAATTTTAAGATTAAATTAAAGTAAAATTATATTTAGATAACACATTATTTAGAATTAAAAAATTAAATTTTTACTATTTTATAAAGCTTGAGTCGTTTTTAGCACTTTTCCAAAAAATTTTTGAAAAAAGTGTTTATTAGTTTCACTCTGTCCGTTCATCCGCCCGTGGAAGTGTTTACAAAACTTCTATACCCTTAAAGATAGAAATCTTAAATTTAATATGTATATAGATTCTTACTAGAAACTTATTTGCGTAAAAGAAAATTTTTACCTATCTCCCCCACTCTAAGAGTTATGCCCCTTCAAAACCCTAAAAATGCCATTTTTTAAATTTTGCTAACGCAGGAAGGCAGTGGCTTGCTTCTCCTATCGCAGCATACTGTAGTTAAACTTTCAAAAAATAAAATGTCCGTTCAAATTGCCGTTACCTAAAATCCGTTTTGTTCAAATTTCTTAAGTCGTTTTTCTTCTAGATCCCGGGTTATAGAGCGTAAAATTTTAGCTTTTAGAAACTAATAAATAGTTTATTTCGTTAGAAGAAATTTTTTTTTCAATCTCCACCCCTTCGCAAGTTATCGGCTCTTGAAATTTGTAAAATTTGAATTTTGACGTGTTATATTTCCAAAGCCGCAAGTTTTTTTCAATTTCTATAAATGCAAAAAAGCTAACGGACATTAGAAACTTGGAAAAACGAATTTTAAAAAACGGTAAATTTGAACGGCCATTTTGTTTTTTTAAAGTTTAGCTTAATATAGCCGCGATAGAAAAAGCAAGCCACTGCCTTTCTGCGTTTGCAAAATTTAAAAAATGCTTATAAATTAAAAAATTACATTTTTAGGGTTTTCAGGATATAGCTCTCGGGAACTGGACCTTGAAACTGTAATAACGGGCCTGTTTTATATTTTTAATCATTTTGAAGAAAATATTCAACAGATTTACTTGAAATTTCATATATAAGCTTCATTCGTATATGAAGACAAATATCTAACTGCACTCATTAATTTGAATTTAATATTTGAATTTTATTTTTTGGAAACGTCAGAGCTCGGGAACTGAAGTAACTTCTGAATTGATGTACCTTTCCAAAATTTTATATTTGAGTTCTAGTTGTTGCCAGAACTTACTGACAAACTTTTCCTATAATACGGAAGGTAAAAAATTAAACTCTACTAAAAGCCAATCCTCTGGAATAATTTTACTAATCTGGACAATACACATTGCGGTCGGTTATGTGCTGATCACATCATTTTTTTTTTAAAATGAGAATCAAATATTAACTTTACAAAAGTAAAGCTTTAAAATACAAAGATTTAAGTCTTCATTAACATCTACAATTTTGTTTAAGAAATGGCATATTAAACTTGAAAAAAAGCAATTATTAAAACATGTAAGAACGCTTCACGAAACAGTGTCTGGCCAACGGTTGCTTCTTTTCTTTTGTCCTTCATATTTTCTTAATATAATTTGTCTGAGAACTCTTTGTGGAATATCTTCTTAAACACTTTTTTTTCATTTCTATTTAATCATTTTAAATCCTTTTACTTTTTGTGGCTATCAAGTTAGCCCTAACTGATTATAAACGTGATATATAAATTATAGATCTAAGGAAATGCACAGGCCTATTAGGAATGCCCTGTTTACACATACTAAAAAGACTAAAAAAAACTTTTAAAATCCGATGATTGTAACCGCTTTAACCCACGTTTTTTTTTTTTACAATGTGAGAGAGCCTAGATACCGTCCCCGCAGCAGGATGGGTCTAGGGGAACAAAATGCAATAATGTGCATTTTTATTTATTTCTTTACCTATTATTGATTCTTCTGAAAACGGCCCAATTTTTAAATTTTCCCTCATAAATGAGCTAACATTATAGTTACAACTTTGTTAATTAATTTAAATAAAAAAATAAAAAGTTTTTTCCAGTATTGAATCAATTGTTCATCAATGGCGAATCCGTGGCGAACCATTCTTTAGCTTGCGAACTACTTAAGAATGCAGCGTCGATGAAAGCTCATGATAGACTGACGTTACATTACAAATTTCGTTTTTATACTTGTTTCGAAATTATTTTTGAATATGGGAATTATTAAAAACTTTTTCCATCCTATGACAGCTAATGAAAATGCACTTACCACGCTATAGAAAGCTTACATAATTAAAAAAATCTGATGTGGTCAGCACGTAACCGACCGCATTGTATATTGTCTAGGTAAGTGAAAAGGTTACAGAATATTATAAAAATGTCTTTTAAATACTTTTTTTCAAATTTTTAGGACATTAGTAAGCTTATAGTTAACATACCTAGAAAAATGTAAATTTGACTCTTAGTAGAGTTTCGCTTTGTGCTACCCGAATTCCCTGAAATGCTCGCCAATTAACCAGAACTCAAATATTAAATTTCAAGAAATTCCATCAATTCGTTTCTTAGATATGGTGAAAAATGTAAAACCGGCCCGCAAATCAGTTTTCGAGCCCTGATCTTTCGAAAAAATTTATATTTATATGGTCATTGGTTTAATACGAGGAATTCAAATATTAAATTTCAATGAAATCGGTCAATTATTTCTCTTTATATACGCAAAAATGTTTATTTGACCCGTAATAAACGTCCAGTTGCTGATGTCTGATTTCTTTCAAGAGTTAGCAATTTTCCCGGACGGTCGAGAAAAGCTTATATATGAAATTTCAAGTAAATCCCAGTTCCCCAGGCCTAATACATCCCAAAAGTTGATCAATCCGTGCCATGGTGGAAATAAACTTACATATAAAATTTCATCAAAATCGGTTCAGCAGAACTTGAGATACACGCGTGCACACACAGGCCGACAGACCGACAGATCAACAGACCGACGGACCGACAGGTTGCTAAAAATAGTTTATTTACACTTCCCTACTATGGAGAAGTGCATTCCCACCGAAAACTCGATATGCAAAATTTGTTGCCATCACATAACCTATCTATTGTTTACATAATACGGTCGGTAAAAACTACGTATTCGTAAACATATATAGGTATAAAAATATTTGATTTGGTCAGCAGACAACCGACCACAAAATGTTTTGTGAAACGATTATAAAAATGCCTCTTAAACACTTTTTTCAAATTTTAAGGGCGTGGGTAAACTTTTTGAAAAACGTAAGTTTGGCTGTAATGGAGACTCACTTTATCCAAATTTCCGAAAAGTTTGTCAGTTAGCCATAAAAAATGAACCCATAGTGAACATTCGGTTTCCGAGCTCTGATACTCCCAAAAAACTTATCCTGAATTTAAAGGCTTACCATCCTCAGGCCGTAGGAACAAAGGAAACAAAGATCAGTGCACCATAGGCCAGCATTTAAGGCGAACCAAAGGGGCCATTAGAAAGCATAAATTACTTCCACAGATACTGCTGGAAGAACGGGATTTCCATCTACGACGCAAGCGCCTACAAATTTGCGCAGAAAGACAAAACAGGATAAGAAAACCTATGGAAAGGTATGATGTAGATTGGCAAAAAACTAGAGCCCTAATTAGGGCTAGCCCTAATGGAACGGCCTGATGGCTCTATGATCGAAGACGAAACTGATAGCTTCAACATACTTTCCTGACTTGGAAATCGTAGACAACTGCTCGGGTGCGGTTATTGACCCAAGGGCTGTTTGGCCCAGAGTAATGACCGAAGGTGCTCTCGTTTTATTTTCATAACGGAAAGTTTTTCAAGCCTTTAAAATTACCAAATTCAAATTCCCTAGGAATTGTTGGAGATCTTTCACGACAGTTATGCCTGAGGTTACATTCCACTATAGTGGAGGGCAGTCATAGTGACGATTATTCCGAAACGACCCAGCAACCACTCTAGGTCTTTTCGTCCAATTAGTCTTACCTCTTTTATATTGAAAGCGATGGAAAAGGTGGTTGATACCTTCATTCAGTTGGATACACTAGAGATCAGTGTCTTGCATGAGTCACAGTATGTGTTTCACATAGGAAAGGCCATTACGTTCGGTTTACAGGATCTGGTGGGGGTAAAGCTGGCTGGAAGAATCGGGGGTGGCAGTTGCACGTTTCTTAGATACCAACGGGCCTTTGACAACATTTATATAGCGATATCTTCGACTCCCTGCCACGGCGTCGTGCCGCTTCGACAACGTAAATGACAACTGCCTACGTGACACGGAGCTGGAGCTTTTATGGAGCGAAATCCGACACAGGTATAAGCGCGAGCTCAAATCAGTGTTACTTTGTGTTTCAAACTGAAATGCATGCAATAGAAATATGACTGAGAGCAAGCTTAGAAAGGGGATACAAAAATCGGACTATCTATGTGCTGTCATACACCAGAGCGACGTTCCGATCGACTCAAGTCACATCCAAGCCTCTTTGGGGCTGTGTGCTTGAAACCTCGGGACTGTTATTAGAAAATAGAGTGACGCTTTTTTGGGTTCGTGGCACAGCAGGCACAGAGATAGTGAGATCGCTGGGGATTTGGCTCGGAGGGAATATGGGATCCTTTTCGTTCGGCCCATCCCTTTTGTATTTAATATTTGAGCTCTGGTTGTTACCAGAAGTTACTTTTCACATAATTCGGGGGGTACAAAATGAAACTCTACTAAAAGCAAAATTCACATTTTTCTAGGTATGTTAACTAAAGCTTATTAGTGTCCTTAAAATTACAAAGTAGAGTGTAAAACGCATTTTCATAATCTTCTGGAATACTTTTACTGATATAGACAATATACGTCGCGGTGATGACGACATCTGTTTTTTGTTTTACTATGATACATTTTGTTTTTAGTTTTACTACGAATTTAAAAAAAAATTGTGGAGCAAAAAGTGGAAAAGCAATGTTGTTCTCGCCTATATATCTAGACAAATGTTCATTTAGTATAATATGTATATCTGTAATATATGTATATAAATAATATATTATAATGTATGTAGTTAGAGTCAGAATTCTCTATCTCGTACTGTCTGTAAGACAAACTTTTCTCTATGTCGAACTATTTCTGTTTATTTAGCATTTTGATGCTTTCAATCATTTTAGTCTCCCTAACTCGAACTTTTCTCTATCCCAAACTGTTTTATCTCATTTTGACGCACAAAGTTTCTTTATCTCGAACTAGGAGGTAAAAAAGAAAAATGAAACTTGCTATATTTAAGTATCCATATGTTTTTGTTTTCGCTATTGAGGGAAATAATAATTGATGAAAATAACTGCAAATTTTTTGTAAAGTATTGAATTGTTAAACTGATTATAAATTTGAAGTGTTTGTTTAACAAAAAAATTAAACAAAAGATTAATTTAATTAATGACGTCGAAAGAGGTGTAAAACAAAAAGATTTATGTTTAAAATACAATAATAATAATTCAAAAAAAAAATCTGATGTGGTCAGCATATAACCGACCGCATTGTGTATTGTCTAGTTAAATTAAAGTGTTACAGAATATTATAAAAATGTCTGTTAAATACTTCTTTTCAATTTTTAGGACTTTAGTAAGCTTATAGTTAATATAGCTAGAAAAATGTAAATTTGGCTCTTAGTAAAATTTCGCTTTGTGCTACCCGAATTCCCTGAAATGCTCGCCAGTAAGTTTCGGTAACAACCAGAACTCAAATATCAAATTTCAAGAAATTCCATCAATTCGTTCCGTAGATATGGTGAAAAATGTAAAATCGGCCCGCACATCAGTTTGCGAGCCCTGATCTTTCCAAAAAATTTACATGTTCATTGCTTTAGTATGAGGAATTCATATATTAAATTTCAATGAATTCGGTAGATTATTTCTCTTTATATACACAAAAGTGTATGTTTGGCCCGTAGTAAACGTCTAGTTGCCGATGCCTGATCTTTCCAAAAAATTTACATGTTCATTGTTTTAATACGAGGAATTCAAATATTAAATTTCAATGAAGTTGGTTGATTATTTCTCTTTATATACACAAAAATGTATATTTGGCCCGTAGTAAACGTCCAGTTGCCGATGCCTGATTTGCTCCAAAAGCTAGGAATTTTCACGGACGGTCGAGCAAAGCTCATATATGAAATTTCAAGTAAATCGTTTGAATATTTTCCTCAAAATGGTGAAAAATGTAAAATCGGCCCGCAAATCAGTTTTCGAGCCCAGATCTTTCCAAAAACTTTATATGTTCATTGTTTTAATACGAGGAATTCATATATTAAATTTCAATGAAGTTGGTGATTATTTCTCTTTATATACACAAAAATGTTTATTTGGCCCGTAGTAAACGTCTAGTTGCCGATGCCTGATTTCTTTCAAAACATAGAAATTTTCGCGGACGGTCGAGCTGAGCTTATATATAAAGTATATAAAGGCCCGCTAAAAAGTGCAGTTCCCGAGGCCTGATATATACCAAAAGTTGATCGATCCGTGCCATGGTAGAAATAAACTTACATATAAAATTTCATCGGTTCAGCCGATTTTGAGATACACGCGTGCACACACAGACCGACAGACCGACAGACCGACAGACGGACAGACCGACAGACCGACATGTTGCTAAAAATAGTTTATTTACACTTCCCTACTATGGAGAAGTGCATTCCCACCGAAAACTCGATATGCAAAATTTGTTGCCATCACATAACCTACCTATTGTATATACAATAAGGTCGGTAATAAAGATTTTTTATGAAAAAAGTGTTTAGTCATCAATTCCAGAGGCGTTAGAAACTTTAAAAAAATTCGTATTTAACTGACGGCGATACGCCATGTAATTTTTCTTAAATATTTAGATGAATACATATTACGAGTACATTTTAATAATCATGTTAATGTATTAATGTAAATATTAATATAATATATTAATGTAAAAATTTTTTTTTCATTTTCTTATGATTACAAGCATATTTTAATTAAATATGTAAGCAAAAACCAGTATTTTTTTATTATTTATTAAGAGTCCTTTTATCTCGAAGTTTCTCTATCATGAAATATTCTCTGACATTTAGAGAGTTCGAGATATAGAAGTTCCACTGTATTCTGCTTTTAAAAATGTACATGACATTTGTATGTACGTATTGATATTTGCTTACATAGTAAAGTACCTTTAACTGTATGTACATACATATATTTTTTACATATCTATCGTATTGTTGAAATAAGTAAAAAACAGAAAAATTTTTAAAGTTTTACAGCTTTCAATCATTGCATCAGGAATTTTATTTTCCTATACGCCACTTTTGATATTTTCTAACTATTGTGTTTATACACGTTTATGATATAAATATTTATGAAAATTATTCAAATAGAAAAAAAAAACGAAAACTGATTTTCTGATAATAACAAATTTTATTTTTGCATATAGCTAATTTTGAATTAAAAACACTGTCACCTTTTAAGTCTTTCGTTATCTAGTAGCAGTTGTTTTATAATAATAAGAGGATCGCTAAGCGGTAAAATAATTTTATTTATTGTTTAAAATTTAATTATACCGGTAGGAACGTTTGTTCGAAGGGTATGCTAAATTTGCCTTATCATTTGTAAGGCTAAAGAATAGCGGTCTTAGATATAAACTCAAGTGTATGTTTTTGATCAGCGTCGAATTCTGCGTTGATTTTGCTTAGTCTGTCGATAACTCAAAACCTAATTGAGCTAAGTTTACCAAATTATCACAAATGGTTTACTGTAGTAAGTGCTAGAACCCCATTTAAATTGGACATGTTCGGGGTACCGGTTCGAGTAGCTGCCATACAACTTCAAAAGTTATTTAGCTATGTCTCAGAAACTATAAAAGCTATGGTATTGAAATCTTACACAAGCGAACATATTAGTAGGGCCAATGTGTTTGATAAAAGTCGTTGAAATTGCTTAGGCCGATAGGCCGATAAAATAGGGCCGATGTGCTTAATAAAATTCGATAAAGTTTCTTGGCTCTTTCTGGTAGCTGCCATACAACTTCAATTGTAGTTTGGCACACACAGTATTTTAAAAAACACGGAACTGAAATTTTGCATAAATTAATATAAACGGCAACTTTAAGTCATAGTTTGTCCCATAGTCAGTTATGGGATATTTATTCGCACATAGGATAACAAATTCGTACGGGTATCACAGAATTGACAAGGTCAACTCTATTTTTCCTCGTTTTAATTTAAATTTAGTGAATAATTATATTTATTTTTTGTATTATTAAATAAAATGAAAATTTATAATTCATATTAATTAAATTGTCTTTTGTTCGTAATATTTACTATAAAATAAAGGTGTTTTTGAAAAACTAATAATAAAGTTTACTTAGAAAGAAAAATTGTTTAATAAATTGATAAGATTTTGTGTATTTTTTAAAGTTTTTGTAATTATTTTTGAATAAAATATAATAATATATTTAATTACGTTTAAGTTAATAGAAATTCCTTAAAGTTAATGCGTCGAAGGTTGCATGTCTATAAGAAGTAATAGTGTATGAGAAAAGGAGACTGTAAGTGCTGTACCTACGTTTATTTTTCCAAAGAACGGTAACAATAAAGCATTACATTTGGGTAGGAATACAAGCTTTAGGAAAAAAGAATTGGAGTAAACAATAAAAAGGATTAATCATTTACTTCCTATGTTAAGATTTTAATAATGTAAATAAATTTCAAAGTCTTTAATTAAGAAAATTAAAAAATGTTGTATAATTTAGATGAATACATACATATGTGATAAAATATGTTTGTTTAAAATATTAAGAAAAATGGATTCAAAATTTCTTTTTCAAAAACAACTTTTTTATGTATTTATTATTTTTGTTTAACCTGAAAACTGTTTTGTAACCTGCAATTTATTATTCTAGTTTGTAAGAACTTGAAATTTCATTTCGTTATTATTTAAATAAAATAAAGTATTTAGTCGTTTTTCATTTTTCAAACATCCCAAATCTCCATGATCATTTCTAATTTATTTAAATGCCTAATATAAGAAAATATTCTTTTGACAAAAAGTACGGTGATAAATTTTCAATGTGATACACCATTTGTATACAGTAGCATACATATCATTTATCAAAATAAAACAAAAAAGCTAACAGAAGCAAAAAAAAAAATTATTAAGAAATGACAAAATATAACAAAAAAAAAAAACAGCAAACAGAAGCAAAATAAAAAATTGTTAAGAAATGAGAAAAGAAAGAGAGATAAAATAAGCTCATAAGACTAGAAATATACTTTTGTTCAGCCAATGTGTGATATCCCAGAATCGATTTTTTAAGTAGAAATTTGTCGGTAGTTTTAGTTTTAAAGGTTTTAAAGCAGCTCTGTTTTAAAAATTATTGATTTTATGCAATACAATCGACAGTAAGTGTATTTGAATAAAATTGTTTTTATTCAGTTTAGGTGAAAAAGATTTCAAGTTCTGACTTCGTCGAAACTATATACATATATTAAAAAAAATATAACCCGAATTAGTGTAATAGGCGCAATGCCTATTTATATAATTATATTTTTGTGATTGTGTAACATCTCAATGTAAACAATACCCATGACTTCAATGATGCTATATAAAAAAGTTTAAACTACGGTATTAATACTTTTTTCTGCCTTTAACCTATTCCTTTGAATTCGTCATCTGTCTGTTCTACAGTTGTATGAAGAAGTTTCTATTGAGTTAATATAATCCGAATTCTTATAACATCATTCAATCAGTTCTTCCTACAAGGAACTAGTACAACAGTTACATGCTACGTAGATCATATACTATGTTTAAACTTGTAATATTATTTTTTTTTCTTTTTAAAAATAATTAATAGAAGCAAATTTTACGATTGTCCAATTTAAGAAATATTATGTTGTCCAATCACATAAAAATAATTTTTTGTTGTTTTGTTTCCTCAAATAACTTTTTTGAAATAAATTACATTCTACAATAAAAATATTTAATAACTTTTTGCTCCTTCTCGCTTTTTTGCGTTTTACTCGGTTGCTGAAAATAAGATGCAGTCTTCTTTGTTCCTTGCTTTAACGAAAACATTTAAATTATTAAATACAAAGTATAAATAATTTTGTAAAAATTGAAATGTTCAAAATATAGCAAGTCAGTCTAAATTATAAATATTCTGAAACAAAAAATCAATCTTTTAATCACTATTAAATAACAATTTCTATAACATGAATTTTTATAATTATTTAGGAAATAATAAGATTAAATAAAAAAGTTTCGATTGTTATTGTGAAATACGAACTTTACTTTTAATTATTTTTTTTATTTTGTTAATTTTCTTTTTTGAAAATTAAAAGAAGAAAAATATCAAACTAGCGTAGGCGGTAGGATACCGACACTGCCCTAAAAATAATAATAAATTAATATAACAACAAAATAAATTAAATTCATACATCAAATAATTCATGACTCTTGTTCTTATATTAATAAGTTTTTAAACTTACTTAATAAAATATAAATATTCTTTAAATACAATAAAAACAAAAATATTTTTGTTGATTTGTAATCGGTATTAAACCAAAATCAATTTCTGAGGCTATTGAACAATATAAAAAGAACAGAAAAACAAAAACAATGAAAAAATAAGGCTTGTTTAATTCAAACACGTTCCGTAGTAACCCGTAAAGTGGTAAAATTAAATAAGGAAATGTTTGATATCAAAAGCGATTGCATCTTTGATTTTAAACACTTAAAATTGTAAAATAACCAAATAAATCGTACATCCCATTCTAGTATGTTGTAAGCCGACTTATCACTAGAAAGATATATGCATTCAAAAGCCAATCTTGGTACGCATCTACTATCAAAATTTCATAACGGTACGACGCCTCCCTCAAAAGTTATAACGGAAAAAGGACTTACCACCTTCTATCAAGTCTTCAAAATCTCCATTCTAGTCTATCGTCAGTAGACTTACTACATATGTATTAGAATGTACAATATAAATATAGACATGGTAGTAAATTAATATACGAGATATATGACCGACTTTTTTGCAAAAATAGTTTGTGTAAGTCAAGTTACGATAAGATTATGCACGTTTTTTTTTTTTACTTGAAGGTAATAAGTATATGTTACGATATTTTTATGTGAAGCTAATAAATGATTTTATGATGGTATGTACAAGTTACGATAAATACGTTCGTACAAAAACAAAAACAAATTTATTTTTGCATGTGTAAATTAATATACGAAGAAAAACTGCTGTTTTTTCTTTTAAAAGAGAAGCAAAAGTAAATAACGGACTTTTATGTCAGTGATATTGATATAATGTTCGATAAAGTACAACATTATTTAAATGTGAAAACTAGTTAAATTAGTTAAAGAAATAATTTGAAAGCTACAAAAATAGTGTTTTGTTAAAAGTTTGTTTTTATAAAAATAATTTATTTGTGTTCAATATATATTATATTTTTATATAACTTAAAAATAAGAATGCGTCGTGGTTACTTAATGGTCAATGCTGTGAAGGAAATGAGAAATGGTAAGTTTTTTGTGTTGTTTTTAAAAAATAGTTTTGAAATGAGGATATTAATAGAATCAAAAGCTAAGAAAAACTGGATCTAGAAAATGTTTTTACAAGAAATAAAACTTCTGAGTGTCCAGTTGCACTTACAAATGAGCGGAATAATGTGGACAGTTCAGTATATTGCCAGACCAATACTGCGGCAATTGAAAATTTCATTACAATTCCGTCAAGAAAAAGGTAATGAAGAGAAAAAAGGTAAAATTTGATATTATTTATTATAAAAACGATAACTTAATTTTTTTGTATAGATAATAATGATCCAAAATCTTTATTTTGGGAAAATTCAAATTTTAAACATCTTAAATTAGATCAACCTTCTACTTCAATTCCACTGACTTCACGTGATAATGTATTTGAGGAATCAGATTCCGGTAAGTTTTTCTATTTGTTCATTTAAAATTCAAATAATTACTTTAGGTTAGTATTTAATTTGATTAACTGATAATATGTATTACTTCAACTGCCTTTTTGGAGTTTACAGTCTAAGTTAGTATATTATGTGAAATTATTTTTAAAGCCTGAAAATATAATATTTTCTTCATACCTTTAATTTTCACGTTCAATTTTCGAATTAAAAAGTCGAATTCAGTTTTAATTAATCATAAAAGTATATTGACATGAACCCATGACCATAATTATTATAAGTACAATGTAGTGTTAATTAAAATACCACTTATTTACCTGAGTTTTAAATATTTTAAATGTTTTATTTTTTATTAATATTATTTATTTTATTAATTAATTTAGTTTTCATTAATTATTAATTAATTAATTAAGTAGTTTTCATTTTTTATAATTATGTTTAAATTATAATTCAACGACATGGGTGCCTAATAAATATTAATTAAAAACAAACATTATTTATAACATTATTTATTTTTAAAAAACGCAAAAAACCAAGATTTCAACTTTAGTTTCATAAATTGTTTCTTTGTTAAATGTTTTTTACTATTCTATTAAAAGCAAAATATAATGTTTCATAAAAAATGTTACATCAAATTGTTAACTTTATTTTTCATTTTTTTTTATAAACCATTCTAAAGCAGAAATAAAACTAGGCTTCGTTAACAGTGGTAGTGAATATCAGCCAGACACGTCATCTTCTAGCGATAGCTTAAGTAATCCTTCAGGAAGTCCCATAACTCCTAAAGTAAAAAATTCTACTTTTGGGGATAATGCAAGTGCTTATAAATATGATTATTCACCTAAATCAAAAACTAGGAAGAGAATGCGGGATGAGAAAAATTGGAAAAAGAACCAAGTCATATTTGCGAGAATTCATGGGCTTCAATACAAGTCCAACCTAACTGGCAAAACAGTTTCACCAAAAAAAATGGGACCGGCATGTAATTGTCGTCAGAAATGTTACGAGAAAATAACTGAATTTGAAAGACAAAAAAACTTTGATAAATTTTATAAATTGGAAAGCAATATCTTTCAATGGAAATATATTCTTAGTCTAGTAAAGAAGTCAGACAAAAAAAGTACAACAATATTGTCAGGTAAAAGTCGTCGTATTACTTTTTAAGAAATTTTGAGGAAAATATACAAGTGAAAGTATGTGCGAAAATGTTTCTGAGCACTCTAAAAATAAGTTGTAGAATGGTTGAAAGGGCTTTCAACTTTCGCCTGTTGATAAAAATATTTGTGGAGACAATCGAGGAAAATATGAGAGGACATTATCAGAATTAGATGAGATTCGAAAAAATAAAGTTAAAGAACATATAAACACTTTTGCACCGATAGAATCCCATCACTTACGAAACCAAACCTCTAAAAAATTTATTGATGGTGATATGAACACTGCGAAAATGTATAGATTGTATTTGGAGTGGCTTAAAAATGAATACAATACAGATAAATACAGTGTAAACCTAAGGCAACATAGAGATATATTTAATACTTGCTTTAATATTTCTTTTTATGTTCCAAAAAAGGATAGATGTAATGATTGTACAAAATATGAAAATATGAATGGGAATAAAAAAATAAATACAAAAGATTGGTATGAATTGCATATGACCTGTAAACAAAAAGCTAGAGAATCGAAAGACAAATGTAAACGATATCCGAAAATGACGACACAATATTAGCTGCTACTTTTGATTTCCAAAAAATTTTGTCAGTACCATGTGAAGATGCTTGTATTTTTTATTACAAAAGGAAACTTTGCATATTCAACTTTACAATTTATAAGTTAGTTAGCCGCCAAGGCGATTGCTTTATTTGGGATGAAATGATTGCTAAGCGAGGTGCAAATGAGGTTGCTAGTTGCCTTTTGAAGTATATCGAATACCATGTAAAAAAAGATGTCAAAACGTTTAATTTCTTTTCCGATAATTGCCCAGGGCAAAATGAGAATAAATGCTTGTTCGTTTTTTATGCTTGGGCATCTAAATTAATGAATATTAATATCAAGCACACTTTTTTGGAAAAGGAACATACCCAAAATGAGGGTGACAATATTCATTCACTAATTGAAAAATCTAAAAAACACAAGAAACTTTACGTCCCTTCGCAATGGTATTCCTTAATAAGAAATTGCAAAGTTAATGCACCATACTATAACGTCCATGAAATGTCTAATAAAGAATTTTTTGATTTTACAAAATCTACGAATATAGTGAATTTAATTAAGGATTCAAATAATATCAAAATTAAGTGGAATAACATTAGACAACTAGGGGAGGGACTGGAAGATTTCGAGGAAAGCAGCGATGTCGAAACTACTACATAAAATTTTTTGTTTATAAAAATATCTGTAAAATATACATTGTATTATTATGACAACTGCATTATGTAAACTGATTTAAAATCTTAATTAAATAAAAACAATTTTTTGTGATAAATTTGTGTTCTTAATTATTTTATTCACTATTTATATTACAATTTCGAATTTTTACAATCATTCCTACAGTAGGCAGCGTACTTTCAACTTCAAATAACAAACACAGAACAAACCAATCATGAGTATATGTACTTGCATTTTTGTGGGATTCGTTTTCTCCAAACGTTCTTGTTGTAACTACTACTTACAACAGCAAGTATAAAGAAAAAAACGATTATATAGATGTACTAGGGGCCCCTGTGGTTTACTTATAAGCAGCATTATCTGTTGTAAAAACAGGATTGTGGCAATCAATTTTAAAATAAGTTTAGAAAAATTTGTAAATATTATGGCATGCATATGTATGCCATATATATTTGTATATGCATAAATATCATATTGGTTTGAATACTAATGATAAATAAAAGTAATGGAAATATTTTTAATTTAATAAATTTTAAGATGTAATATGTGTCACTGTTAATTACATAGATATGATTAAAGTTAAATTTAAGAATTAGTTAACAATTAAGAACGAAAAATTTCCTTCTAAACAACGTTATCTAGATAAGTACGTAACGTAACATTATTCGTGTTCTAATATCTCTCACAATTTTTAGTTTTATTTTTTTTAATTCCATTCCATATTAAATACAACAACAAAAAATTATTTTACTCTTACTTAACTCATTTAAAATATTTCGCTTCCTTTTGCTTTTTATTTTTGTTTATTTTGTAAACAAAAAAAATATTACTACTCTTTTTTTATTCTCTTTCGCTTTTCATTTTTTGTTTTTGTTTTACAGTATGTATAATCAATTGAGTAATGTATCTACCCAGTATTCTCTTTTGCTATTTTCATTTTTTTGTTTTTGTTGTTTATTAGATTATATGTATACCTGTTCATGAACTGGAAAAATCTTGTAAAATATAATATAGATATCGTAAGTCGATAAACGATTATATAGATGTATATCGTAAACGATATAGATGTATATCGTAAGTCGATTTGTGATAATAATGCTCGTACAAACTTTCAAAAATAGGGGCATAAGAACAGTTACAACGGAATATTTTTTTATATAATTTAAAAATTGTACATTCTAGTAGGAGTTTTCGTTAAAATCTGCCGAATTTGAATAAAACATTTTAAAAACTGTTGTAATATTAAATAAATGCAGATTTAGCTATCTTTTGACGCAAGAACCATATTTCTACGTAGAATACAACTCAGGAAAAACGCATTTAAAACAATTTTTTTTTTTCAAAACGCTCTCCTGAAAAGTGTCATTTTCGAATTACGATATACTAGAATGGAGTGTGCGAAATAATTATGGTAACTGTAAATCTTATTTCTTAAAATATATACTACATTCGATTTTGAAATCAAACACTTCGTGATTTTGACCAAATACCGAAATAGTTTAAGAAAAACGAATTCATTATACATTTATGTTACTATGTTCGTTTTTGATTTCAAAACTAAATGTTGTTGATACCATTTTACAGTTAAAAAATAAGATCACGAAAAAAAATTTGGTCATTTCAATTGTATTGTCTACCTCGTAAGTTTGTTTAAAGTTTAAAAGCTAAAAGTGGAAGAAAAAAGTGTTTTGTTATCCTTTCTAATTATAAAAAAATTAAAATAAATAAAAAAGTTTGAATAATTTTAAAATATTAGAAATTTAATTGAAAAAAAGTTTTAAAAAATACAAAAGTTAAAATAAAAAAATTTAATTGAAAAATAAAAAAAATCTTTGTGAAAAATATAATTTATTTCTATTAATTAGGAGATAACAAGGTATGTATATACATATAAGTCAAAAACAAAACGTTGATAGGCAGTTAAGATGTAAAATCTCGTTGCAAAAGTAAAATTATGTTGATAAATAATATTCTAACCATTTTTGGTTTTTATTAATAAGTTTTAGTCTAAATATTATATTAAAATAGTTTAATAATACATAAGCTTAAATAAATCTTAAGTCTTAAAGAAACTTAAAGAAATAAGTCGTAATAAATAATATTGGCACTCCATGCTAATTTTAAAAAATAATTTTGGTTTTATAGAAAACTAGCCGTGTGTGCTTGCATTGCAATCCTTGCAAGTAATAATACTTATTTAATAATATTAAATACAGGCATAAGCCTGCAGTTTTGATTTTGGTCCATTCTGTGGCTGAGATATTTTAAGTTTACTTTAATTCTTCAAAAACACACCCGTAATATACATATATGTTTTTTCTTAATAAATAATAAGATAAAACTTACAACAAAAAAAGTTCTGAAAAATAATTACCAAAAAATACATAATTAAACAAATAATTAGGTTCTTTGAGACCTAATACCTTCTGAGTAATTTATCTTAGAAGCTCGCTTTGAGTTATGTCGCATAGAATTGTAAAATACCTTTTACAATAACCACTCTAAGCGATAAATTACTGTACACGCATAAAATAATTCGCTACTAAAATTCATGCACGTATGTATTTAGAGTTTATAATACATGCGAACAAAACGCGTGACTGTAGAATGAGTTAACACCAATGCTAACGTGTATAGTGTTCTGTGAATAGAATACGATTTCTATGCAAAAAGTCCCAGGTTCGAACGTTGAGAAATGATATTTCCTAGATGAACTTTTTTTTATTGATAATTTATTGATAATTTTATTTTTGTGAAACGAAATTAAAAATGCTTCTTCCTTACAAATCAATATCAGCGAGTCTCCGTTCTAAATATTTTTTTGAAAATACCCTATATGTAAAAAGTTTAATTCAATAGAATAACATTTTCTTATAAAATTTTATCCTAAAAATATATTGCCAAGAAGTTTAATATAGACTTATGGTTTGCTTACTAATACATTTAGCAACAGATCGCAAAAAGAATACATAACTAAATGCGTACGTACATACTAATTATAAAACTATGTAGATTTTATTAAAACATTACAATTTTCTTAAGAAAGTGATAACTTTTTGTTGTAATGAGTTATAATGAGTTTTGTTATAATGAGTGTGAGCACTTCCAAATATGAATTTACATACAATATTTATACCACCAAATTAAATAAAAAATTACCCTACAGGATGTAGTACCATTTTGTAAAAAAAGGGTTACAAAGCATCTTGGGAGGGGGTGAAGGAGGAAGGCGGCTGGGATTCTTGCTTTTTCTGGGACCCTGGAGGCAAAAATCTACCTAAATACTTTTGTCCCAAGCCTCTAGCCCTTCTAGAATTACACGTACTTTTTGGCACCTGTGAAGTAGCTATATATATATAATGTAAAATAGAACGGTTTTTGAAGAGTTATACGAAATATAAATGAAATATAGAATTATAAAGGGAAATGCAAGGTACTGCGCAGCCTAGTGGGTAGCGTGGTAGTCTGATAGCCAGAAGGTTATTGGATCAACGCTTGCCTAGATGGTTTCATATTTTTCTTTTTTTGGAATATTTTAAAATTTTTTTTTTATATTTTGTTTAAATTTTTTGTTTTATTTTTTTATTATATATAACAGATAAATATTATTATAAAAGTTTAAAGAAAATTTCCAAAAAAATATTGTTATAATAGATTGGAAAAATTCACAAAAATTTTAAGTACATAAATATGTATATATGTATGTATATTTTTTTAAAGCTTCCTGAGTAATTTTTTTAAGCTTTCTATATGAATTGAATAATATTCAAAACTGTGGTTTGCTATATAGAAATAAATTTTAAACGCATAATTATTAAATCAGGGGGGTAAACATACAAAAATTAATTTTTCAAATCAAGAAAAGGTTTAGTCAAAAATAAAATAATAATTTTTTTCACATATACATATGTATGTATATATGAATGTTTTAGAATTGAAGATTTTAAAATTTTTCGTTCCAACATATGAACGTATGTATACATATGAATGTATTAGAATTGAAAATTTTGAAATTTTCTGTTGGAACAATTAGAAATAAAATTCTAAATACAAACATACATAATTATGAATGGATACCTGTTTTTTTAAAACTGTTGGTGAACATATAGGATTAAATTTTTTAAATAAAGAAAAGGTTTAGGCAAAAACAAAATAATAATTTTATTCAAATATGTGTATGTACATATGAATGGATTAGAATTCAGCATTTTACAGTTTATCGCTCGAACAATAAAAATAAAATTTTAGGTAGATACATACGTACATATTTTTTGTATGTACATTTTTTTAAAGCTTGCTGACGATGCATAATATACAAAACAATAACAAATGAAGCATTAATATTCAGTTGCTACAAAACATCTGATGTCTGATAAAAGCTGACATTTATTTACGTTAAGATTAATTCGATTATGCGAACCAAAAATATGTGAGATCATTATATTTTCAAATATTATTTATTTCCCGGTTTGTGTTTCTAATATGGTAATAACGTAAAACGTAAAACGTATCATTTATTTCTTGGTTTGTGTTTCTAATTATAAAAAGTATAAAAGAAAAACGTGCTTTTGTTATACAAAAATTTTTTCAGAAAATCTTAATATAGAGCTATTTCATGGCTAAAAGGTTCTAATGTCAGATTTTTCTGGGACCCTAGAGGCAAAACTCTACCTAATGCCTTTTGTCCCATATCTCTAGCCCTTCTAGAAGTACCCGTACTTTTTACCACCTGAGAAGTAGCTATATATATATATAATGTAAAATAGGATGGTTTTTGAAGAGTTATACGAAATATGAATAAAATATAGAATTATAAAGGAAAATTCAAGGGACTGCGTAGTCTAGTGGTAGCGTGGTAGTCTGATAGCCAGAAGGTTATTGGATCAATGCTTGCCTGGATGGTGTCATATTTTTCTTTTTTTGGATTATTTTAAAAATTTTTTTTTATTTAGTTTAAATTTTTTGTTTTATTTTTTTTTTTATATATAAGAGATAAATATTATTATAAAAATTTAAAGAAAATTTCCAAAAAAAAAATTGTTACAATAGTTAAGTACATAAATATGTATGTATATATTTTTTTAAAGCTTCCTAACTAATTTTTTTAAGCTTTCTATATGAATTGAATAATAATCAAATTTGTGGTTTGGCATATAGAAACACATAATTATTAAATCATGGAAACATAAGAAATAAATTCTTCAAATAAAGAAAAGGTTTAGGCATAAATCTATATTATATTTTACAAGATTTTTCCAGTTCATGAACAGGTATACATATAATCTAATAAATAACAAAAACAAAAAAATGAAAATAGCAAAAGAGAATACTGGGTAGAAGCATTACTCAATTGATTATACATACTGTAAAACAAAAACAAAAAATGAAAAGCGAAAAGCGAAAGAGAATAAAAAAAGGGTAGTAATATTTTTTTTGTTTTTTTGCTTTACTACCATAAACAAAAATAAAAAGCAAAAGGAAGCGAAATATTTTAAATGAGTTAAGTAAGAGTAAAATAATTTTTTGTTGTTGTATTTAACATGGAATGGAATTAAAAAAAATAAAACTAAAAATTGTGAGAGATATAAGAACACGAATAACGTTACGTTACGTACTAAGGCAATTATTCTTCGTGTGCTTGCGAAATTTCAATTGAGTAAGTAGCCAAGTCAGGTCTGTATAAAGAAAAGAGGCATTGATTTTTTATTAATTCACATTTACTTTGGTTTTAAAGTTTAGCGTAAAGGTACTTTTCCTTTTAATTTTGTTCGGCATCAGTTCCCCATCCGTCTTGCATATGCCATGACTATAAATAAGTCCCAAGGGCAAACTTTTGAAAAGGTTGGCCTCTATCTCCCCCAGCCGTGCTTTTCGCATGGGCAATTATACACAGTATGTTCAAGAGCCATAGACTCCAATTCTTTAAAAATTCAAGTCAAAGATACGGTTTGTCAGGGAAAAATCGATGATGGAAATATTTTAACAGATAACGTTGTTTATAAGGAAATTTTTCGTTCTTAATTGTTAACTAATTCTTAAATTGAATTTTAATCATATCTATGTAATTAACAGTGACACATATTACATCTTAAAATTTATTAAATTAAAAATATTTTCATTACTTTTATTTATCATTAGTATTCAAACCAATATGATATTTATGCATATACAAGTATATACCTGCATATGTATGCCATAATATGTACAAATTTTTCTAAACTTATTTTAAAATTGATTGCCACAATCCTGTTTTTACAACAGATAATGCTGCTTATAAGCAAACCACAAGGGCCCCTAGTAAAATAATATTTTTATTCAAATATATGTATGAACATTAATGTATTAGAATTGAACATTTTAAAAGTTTTTGTTCAAAAAATTTGAAATAAAATTTTAAGCAAAAACGTACATAATTATGAATGTATACCTATTTTTTAAAACTGCGGGTGAACATATAGAAATAAGTTTCTCAAATAAAGAAAAGGTTTAGATTAAAATAAAATAATATTTGTATTCAAATATATGTATGTACATATGAATGTAGTTTTTCAAATAAAGAAAAGGTTTAGGCAAAAACAAAATAATAATTTTATTCAAATATATGTATGTACATATGAATGTATTAAAATTTAGCATTTTACAGTTTTTCGTTTGGAACAATAATAATAAATTTCTAACTACATACGTACATATATTCTGTATGTATATTTTTTTAAACCTTGCTGACGAAACGTAATGTTCAAAACAACAACAAATGAAATATTGATATTCAGATGCCACAAAACATCTGATGTCTGATAAAAGCTGACATTTATTTACGTTAAGATTAATTCGATTATGCGAACCAAAAATATGTGAGATCATTATATTTTCAAATATTATTTATTTCCCGGTTTGTGTTTCTAATATGTTAATAACGTAAAACGTATAACGTATCATTTATTTCTTGGTTTGTGTTTCTAATTATAAAAAGTATAAAAGAAAAACGTGCTTTTGTTATACAAAAATTTTTTCAGAAAATCTTAAAATAGAGCTATTTCGGGACTAAAAAGTTCCAATGTCAGATTTTTCTGGGACCCTAGAGGCAAAACTCTATCTAATGCCCTTTGTCCCATGTCTCTAGCCTTCTAGAAGTACCCGTACTTTTTACCATCTGAGAAGTAGCTATATATATATATAATGTAAAATAGGATGGTTTTTGAAGAGTTATACGAAATATGAATTAAATATAGAATTATAAAGGAAAATTCAAGGTACTGCGTAGTCCAGTGGTAGCGTGGTAGTCTGATAGCCAGGAGGTTATTGGATCAATGCTTGCCTGGATGTTGTCGTATTTTTCTTTTTTTGGATTATTTTAAAATCTTTTTTTTTTATTTTGTTTAAATTTTGTGTTTTATTTTTTTGTTATATATAACAGATAAATCTTATTATAAAAGTTTAAAGAAAATTTCCAAAAAAAATATTCTTATAATAGATTGGGAAAATGCGCAAAAATTTTAAGTACATAAATATGTATGTATGTATATTTTTTTTTAAAGCTTGCTGAGTAATTTTTTTTAAGCTTTCTATATGAATTTAATAATATTCAAATTGTAGAATATATAGAAATAAATTTTAAACGCATAATTATTATATCATGGGGGTAAACATACAAAAATTTATTTTTCAAATAAAGAAAAGGTTTAATCAAAAACAAAATAATAATTTTATTCAAATATATGTATGTATGTATATATAAATATTTGTATGTATGTATATATGAATGTTTTAGAATTGAATATTTTAAAATTTTTCTTTCCAACAAATGAACGTATATACATATGAATGTATTAGAATCGAAAATTTTGAAATTTTGCTGTTGGAACAATTAAAAATAAAATTATTAATACAAACATACATAATTATGAATTTCATACATAATTATGAAATTCATAATCATGAATTCTGTGACGTCACAGGCACAGATCATTTCCTAAAAGAAAAAAAAAACTACAACAAAGAATACAAAGTTCACAACAATAACATGATTGTACTTATCTGATGAATTCAATATGCATCCAGCTGCGCAAGTTTTCATCTCAACCTAAAATTGAAGCTAATTAAAGCATATAACATACATATATATGATCAAATATAAAAGAAACTTTAACTTACCTGTTGAATATATTACAGGTTTGCAATCGCTTTAGTCCTGGGTATTTTGGTCCAACGCAGTCAGTCCTTCTTTCGTGGTTTCGGCGCAGTGTATATAAAATTACATTGTATTTTCAAGTTCAGTGAACTGCGTCATCTGTTTTATATACAAGAAAACGTTATCAACCAAAAAAGTGGGACTGGCTAGGTGTATCACCGTTGCACAACCGTTTGGATAAAATTTTTCTGGATCCATAAATAGAATGGAAAATTCCAGATCAAGAATGCAGTATTAGAAAAACCGTCGCATCGAACTTATCCATTTTGAATTTATAATGAAATTATAATATACTTAGTTTATATAAAGTCATATTAAAAGTAAATTAAATTTTTTTAATAAATTTAATAAATTGTTAGTACATAAATTGCAAAGAAGAAACAAAAGTGAAGTTGTTTTTCTTATAATTATTCTATATAAAAAAAGGAAAAATAATAATTGCGTTGAAAAGAAGCAATAATAAAATTTTAGTGGTTTTGGTGGTTCTTGCATAAAATGTTAGCGCAAATCGCCGCCTAACATTTTTTTGTCCTTCGAGCCGGATTATATTGAAAATTCGCGGCATTAAAAAAAAAATTAAAAGAAACACAAAAATTTGGATTTAAGACAAAAAACTAGAATAAAAGTAGTGTGCAAAAAGAAAACTAAGTTTAAATTAAAGAACAGATTTAGTGAAACAAACTAAAAAACACATAAGAAATTGCAAACTATTGGTGCGAAATTAGAAAAGTGTTTGAAATATTGAAGATACTAGTGGTGGAATTTCTTTGTGGTGCAAAAAAAAGAAATAATGAAAAAAAAGAAAACTATAATATATTTAGTGTAGAACAAAAGAAAAAACTTTGAACAATTTTATTTTGTAGTGTAGAGGTGAAAAGCGGTTTCGGTATCGGTCTCGCGAGTCGCGCCAATCGGAATCAAGCATTCGACTTAGAAAAGAGGAAGAGAGAAATTATGGTGAGTTCGTTCCATTTTTTCTAGTATTTTCTTTTTAAATTGCATACAAAGTAATTGGAGATTTTGAATATAAGGATTTCTTTCTTTATGAAAATATTTTACATAAAATGGTTTAAATTTTTTTTGAAACAAATTTTACTGCTGGATTTGACTAGATCTTTCTAAAATAATTTTGGCGGTTTAAATAGAGAGCTTAGAAAAGAAAAAAGGAACAATTTTTCGGGACAAAATTTTTATTTTTTTGGACATAGTGAAGCATTATCAATAAGTTTTACTGAAAAAAAAAGGAGAGAATAATCTATATTAAAATTTTTTTTATGAACACTTGCGTGATACTTTGCAAATAAAACTTTGTGATTCAGATTGAATTAAATTAATATTTAAAGGAACTATAGTGTCAAATAGTTGTAATTAATTAATAAAATAGTTGTAATTTCAATAAAACTAGACAAAAATATATATATATATATATATAGTTGAAAATAAAGATATTATTTTAAGTGTTTAAATTGTTTAATTGATTTGTTTGGGATCTAGTTGGTACGGAAGTGATCTGGGTATTTAGAACCTTATAAATAAATGTATTAAATACATAGGGATTAACATGGACAAGTTAATTAAGTTGCAATTGGCGGATAAATTCCTGATAGAGGAGATAGTAACTCATTTTTCTAGGGATAAAAGAGAAAACATACCAAAGGGATGTTATGAGGAAGTTTTGAACGATATAGAGACCCTTTATAATGAGATAAAGAAGCGTCATCGACAGATTTTGGTGGCCTCTTATACAGATAGGAATGCAGAGAGCGCAAAGTGCCCGTACCTCGAGAACAGCGTGTTTAATGAAATAAAGACGCTCTTCCAAACTAGTCATCAGTCCATAGATGCTGAAATGGTCGACAAGTTTCCTAATAAGGAGGCGGACTTGAAAGTGGATCCGAACCATAGCATAAGCATGAGAAAAGAGGTTTCAAGTGTGGCGATAAGCCTGCCAAAGATAACGCTAGCAAAATTCGATGGTGATTACCAGAAATGGCCTTCCTTTTACGACCTTTTTAGGTCCCTGGTCCACAATAATGAAACTCTTCCGGCAGTACAAAAGTTACAGCATCTAAAGTTGCATCTTACTGAGGAGCCCGAACAGTTGCTAAGAACTTTTCAG
Organism: Condylostylus longicornis; assembly: GCF_029603195.1. Taxonomy (NCBI): domain Eukaryota; kingdom Metazoa; phylum Arthropoda; class Insecta; order Diptera; family Dolichopodidae; genus Condylostylus; species Condylostylus longicornis. The sequence continues at coordinate 53,653 of NW_026578058.1, read as the reverse complement.
GTAACAGAGGACAACTATATGGCTGCATTCAACATGCTAAACGAGCGTTACGACAACAAGCGGGTGCTAGTCAACACGCTATTGAAACGGCTTCTTGGCCAGGCGATCGTGCACCAGGAATCAGCCATTGCAGTAAGGAGGCTTTTAGACACAACAAATGAATGTTTACAAGCTCTCACAAATCTACAAATTGATGTGGAAGGCTTGGATCCAATTACAGTTTACCTAATAGTCCAGAAGCTACCAATGGAAACGCATCAGCTTTGGGAACAAAGCATCAGCGTCGAAAAGCAGCTACCAACTTGGCGACAGCTTGAAAATTTTTTAGAAACAAGGTTCCGCACATTGGAGGCCATAGCAGCTAGAACATTATTTGCAGGTTCAAGAAGTCAAGTATAGAACGACTCAAACCGGAATAGGGGCAGCATTTCATTTCATGTTACTACATCTGGGTCAACGAATAATGGTGTTTCTTGTCCGTTTTGTAGAGCCGCACATACGATAAGAAAGTGTAAAGCCTTTTCAAGATTGGGTCAAAATAAGCGATTGGAGGCAGTAAAAACTAGGGGGCTTTGCATGAATTGTTTGAAGCCTGGACACTTGCCCAAGCCAGCAGAGCTGCTACCGGTGTCATAAACGTCACCATGCATTATTACACCAAGAGGATGAAGGAGAGCGAACCTCATCACAAGTTACAACTACACCACAAGTACATGCGCACCACGCCGCACATATTTCACAGCAAACAGCAGCAGTGGTGCCAGAGTTGTCCACTTTGGCACCAGTCTTTGTACCCGGCAGTCATAACGTCCACACATGCGGCACGGCTGTCAATTCCAGACAACAGGTCTTGCTAGCTACAGCATATATCAGAGTTGTTTCACCTACTATGGGCCGATATCAAAGAGCTAGGGCGCTGATTGATCCTGGCTCACAAAGTTCCTTTATAACAGAGTTACTGGTGCAAGGCTTAAGTTTAAAGAAGGAGAGGATAGTCGCTGACATACACGGTGTATCACAAATAAATATTGGCCAATCATTGGCTAGGGTCAGAGTAATAATTGAAAGTGCAAGTGGCTCTACAAGAGTACAGGTGTCGGGTTTAGTGCTTAAAAAATTGACGAACTTGTTACCAGGGCGAGACATCTTCGTGCAAGAGTGGCCACACCTGAATGTATTAACTTTAGCTGACCCCGAATACTTCAAGAGCTGAAAATAGACGTACTCATCGGTGATGACGTTTTTGGCCAAATAATATTGGACGGTTTAAAGAAGGGTCCGTTTGGCGCACCGATTGCCCAGAATACGATTTTCGGCTGGATCCTGTCCGGAACTGTAAAGCTACAAGATGTTCCAACAATAATGATAAACAACTTCCACATGCAGTCGGATTTAAATGAAACTCTGAAGAGGTTCTGGAAACTTGAAGAAATACCAGAAAATAAAATGATGACTAAAGAGGAACTAGCATGCGAGAAATATTTTTGCAGTACACATTCAAGGGCTGCAGATGGACGATACCAGGTGGAGCTACCATTCATAGAAGAAGACCCAATTGAGATTGGAAGTTCGAGACACATTGCAGTTGCCAGACTCTTTGGTATGGAAAAACAGTTTTGCAAAAATCGACAACTCCAAGAGGATTATATCAAGTGCATTAATGAGTATAGCAACATGAATCATATGCAAAAGGTGGAACCAATCGAATTGAGAAATGAAAATCAAAAGGTCATTTCCAATTATTTACCGCATCACGGTGTCATCAAGAAGAGTAGCTCCACCACGAAATTAAGAGTTTTTTTCAATGCGTCGCGACCCACATCCAACGGCTCATCCTTGAATGACAAGATGATGAAGGGCCCAGTCATCCAAGACGACTTGGCCACTCTTTTGCTCCGATTTTGAAAATATAAAGTTGCCTTTACAGCCGATCTCGAAAAAATGTATAGACGAATCAAACTTGCACCTAAACACACCCATTATCAGCGAATAGTTTGGCGAGAATCACCTAGACAACCTATTTGTGATTATAAATTAACTACCGTGACTTTTGGCACTAAATCCGCACCCTTTTTAGCTACGCGAGTGTTAAAGCAGCTGGCTACAGATGAAAGGATCAGATATCCTTTGGCATCGCAGGCAACATTAGAGTCCTTTTATGTTGACGATTTGCTATCTGGCGCAGATTCACTTGAAGAAGCACTACAACTTCAGAAACAACTCATCAACATGATGGCTTCGGGTGGGTTTTCATTACGTAAGTGGTCATCAAATGCGGCACCATTACTGCAGGTGGTTCCTAAGGAGCACCGAGAAATTGAATGGCCTTTGCAAATAGAGGATGCAAGAACGGTAAAGACGCTAGGAGTGCAATGGGACCCAGCCAACGACTACTTCTCGTATAGAATTACCAAATTTGAGGATGGAGCCTCGAAATGGACAAAGAGATCAGTTCTATCAGAAGTGTCTAAATTGTTCGATCCGCTCGGTTGGCTGGCACCCTGTATCATTTTGGCCAAGATAATGATACAGAAATTATGGCTGTCTCGTTCGGGCTGGGACGATGATTTGGAAAAGGCACTACAGGATGAATGGCAGAACTACAGATCCAGTCTTATAGAATTAGAAAAAAATTAAGATTACTAGATGGTTCAGTTACACCTCGACGGCATGTAAAATGGAACTACATGGTTTTTGCGATGCTTCAATTAAAGCGTATGCGGCAGTTGTCTATTTGGTAGTCACAAACGAAAGCGGTAACAGGCAAATTAGTCTTGTGGTGGCAAAGTCAAAAGTAGCTCCAATAAAGACGATTTATTTACCAAGACTAGAGCTGAGTGGAGCAGCATTGTCAGCAAAATTAATAAGACGGATGATCTACGTTTTGAAAATTGCGAACTGGTCAGAGGTACGGGCCTGGACAGATTCCCAGATTGTTTTAGCCTGGCTTCAAGGGCATTCAAGTAAATGGACTACTTTTGTGACAAATCGGACTGCTGAGGTCCACCTAGCAGCAGACGTGGCAAATGTCAAGCTATCTACTGTGATAACGGCAATAATTTTGTTGGGGCCAGTAAAACAATTGCCAAACAACACAAACAAATGCTACAGCAATTAAAAGAAGAGATGGCGCAGTCGCACGAAAATGAAGGTGTAGCATTCCATTTTATACCACAGGGCTCATCTCATTTCGGCGGTTTGTGGGAGGCTAACTTAATTTAAGTTAACTTATGAAGAATTGGCAACAACATAAACTCTAGGCCTTTATGCGAAATGAGCAGAAATCCAGAAGATTATACGGCTCTAACACCTGAGCATTTTTTGATTGGCGACGTAATTGTCACACCACCTGAACCTTCAATCTTAGATCTTACTGAAAATCGGCTCAACAGATGGCAACTGCTTCAAAAGCTGTATCAAACCTTTTGGACCCGTTGGAGTTGCGAATATTTGTGCAGATTACAACAACGTCCAAAATGGACTAAAAGGCATGGCAACATGCAATTGGGAGACTTGGTCCTCCTAAAAGATGAAAATTTACCACCAAGCAGATGGCTGATGGGTCACATCATCGAGACTCACCCCGGTCAAGATGGACTAGTTCGAGTAGTTACCATCAAGACGAAGAATGGGACACTAAAACGTTCAATAGTGAAGATTTGCTTACTACCAATACATTCAAGGGCGAACGAAACCGAAACATCGCATTGATCAATCGAGAATGATTAATCGTACGCAAAAAAAAAATCGCGAACGTAGACTATGCACCTACACTTTAATGAAATTATGTACCTACGCTATATCGAAATTATACACCTACACCATATCAGAATTATGCACCTACACTATGTCAGAATTATACACCTACACTATATCAGAATTATGCACCTACACTATATCAAATTTGCGGGCCTACACTTAATACTAGGAGAACACCTAATACAAAATTTTGCGAATCTACACTTAGCACTAGAAGATGCACCTAATACAATATTTTTGAATCTACACTTAAATATATCTATATATATATTTAATTTTAATTAATGATTTTTTTTTGATTTGATCAAAAATTTCCAATTCCATTCGCGAGCTCAGGCGCTATAACCTTCCATCCTTTTACGTTCTCTATTTACAGATGCTAAAAGGATGCTGCCTTAGAATATGGAAATTATGTTTAAAGCATTTTCGATTGGAAATGATACACTTACCGATTACCATCACAACATGGATAACTTTAGAAAAACATCAACACATCGTTTTGTCATCTTCAGCCACAGAAGCCAAGGCCGGGAGAATGTTCCGTCGTGACGTCACAGGCACAGATCATTTCCTAAAAGAAAAAAAACAACAACAACAAAGAATACAAAGTTCACAACAATAACATGATTGTATTTATCTGATGAATTCAATATGCATCCAGCTACGCAAGCTTTCATCTCAACCTAAAATTGAAGCTAATTAAAGCATATGACATACATACATATGATCAAATATAAAAGAAACTTAAACTTACCTGTTGAATATATTGCAGGTTTGCAATCGCTTTAGTCCTGGGTATTTTGGTCGAGCGCAGTCAGTCCTTCTTTCGTGGTTGATCCCGTGTTTATTTTATATTAATTTGTAATATTTGTGGAACTTTTATTCCATAATTTTTTTTCTAATTTTTAAAACAAATTAAATCAACAAAAACACTACACCACATTTCATTTGTTTATCTTTTATAAATCAAATATTGACATTTGCAGACAAAAAAAAGATTCGTTCAATAGCTTTCGTTCAGTTTGATCGGTGTTGCCGCATGGCATAATCGATCAAAAATAAATCATATCAGCTATTTGTCAAGTGTGGTGGAGTGAAATAAAAAAGAACGAGCGAATGAAATGAGAAATATGAAAAGGGGAAATATTGTATATACATAATATACAGTGTTTACAACAACAAATCACGGCGCAGTATGCCATAATATGTACATATTATGTATGCCATAATATGTACAAATTTTTCTAAACTTATTTTAAAATTGATTGCCACAATCCTGTTTTTACAACAGATAATGCTGCTTATAAGCAAACCACAAGGGCCCCTAGTAAAATAATATTTTTATTCAAATATATGTATGAACATTAATGTATTAGAATTGAACATTTTAAAAGTTTTTGTTCAAAAAATTTGAAATAAAATTTTAAGCAAAAACGTACATAATTATGAATGTATACCTATTTTTTAAAACTGCGGGTGAACATATAGAAATAAGTTTCTCAAATAAAGAAAAGGTTTAGATTAAAATAAAATAATATTTGTATTCAAATATATGTATGTACATATGAATGTAGTTTTTCAAATAAAGAAAAGGTTTAGGCAAAAACAAAATAATAATTTTATTCAAATATATGTATGTACATATGAATGTATTAAAATTTAGCATTTTACAGTTTTTCGTTTGGAACAATAATAATAAATTTCTAACTACATACGTACATATATTCTGTATGTATATTTTTTTAAACCTTGCTGACGAAACGTAATGTTCAAAACAACAACAAATGAAATATTGATATTCAGATGCCACAAAACATCTGATGTCTGATAAAAGCTGACATTTATTTACGTTAAGATTAATTCGATTATGCGAACCAAAAATATGTGAGATCATTATATTTTCAAATATTATTTATTTCCCGGTTTGTGTTTCTAATATGTTAATAACGTAAAACGTATAACGTATCATTTATTTCTTGGTTTGTGTTTCTAATTATAAAAAGTATAAAAGAAAAACGTGCTTTTGTTATACAAAAATTTTTTCAGAAAATCTTAAAATAGAGCTATTTCGGGACTAAAAAGTTCCAATGTCAGATTTTTCTGGGACCCTAGAGGCAAAACTCTATCTAATGCCCTTTGTCCCATGTCTCTAGCCTTCTAGAAGTACCCGTACTTTTTACCATCTGAGAAGTAGCTATATATATATATAATGTAAAATAGGATGGTTTTTGAAGAGTTATACGAAATATGAATTAAATATAGAATTATAAAGGAAAATTCAAGGTACTGCGTAGTCCAGTGGTAGCGTGGTAGTCTGATAGCCAGGAGGTTATTGGATCAATGCTTGCCTGGATGTTGTCGTATTTTTCTTTTTTTGGATTATTTTAAAATCTTTTTTTTTTATTTTGTTTAAATTTTGTGTTTTATTTTTTTGTTATATATAACAGATAAATCTTATTATAAAAGTTTAAAGAAAATTTCCAAAAAAAATATTCTTATAATAGATTGGGAAAATGCGCAAAAATTTTAAGTACATAAATATGTATGTATGTATATTTTTTTTTAAAGCTTGCTGAGTAATTTTTTTTAAGCTTTCTATATGAATTTAATAATATTCAAATTGTAGAATATATAGAAATAAATTTTAAACGCATAATTATTATATCATGGGGGTAAACATACAAAAATTTATTTTTCAAATAAAGAAAAGGTTTAATCAAAAACAAAATAATAATTTTATTCAAATATATGTATGTATGTATATATAAATATTTGTATGTATGTATATATGAATGTTTTAGAATTGAATATTTTAAAATTTTTCTTTCCAACAAATGAACGTATATACATATGAATGTATTAGAATCGAAAATTTTGAAATTTTGCTGTTGGAACAATTAAAAATAAAATTATTAATACAAACATACATAATTATGAATTTCATACATAATTATGAAATTCATAATCATGAATTCTGTGACGTCACAGGCACAGATCATTTCCTAAAAGAAAAAAAAAACTACAACAAAGAATACAAAGTTCACAACAATAACATGATTGTACTTATCTGATGAATTCAATATGCATCCAGCTGCGCAAGTTTTCATCTCAACCTAAAATTGAAGCTAATTAAAGCATATAACATACATATATATGATCAAATATAAAAGAAACTTTAACTTACCTGTTGAATATATTACAGGTTTGCAATCGCTTTAGTCCTGGGTATTTTGGTCCAACGCAGTCAGTCCTTCTTTCGTGGTTTCGGCGCAGTGTATATAAAATTACATTGTATTTTCAAGTTCAGTGAACTGCGTCATCTGTTTTATATACAAGAAAACGTTATCAACCAAAAAAGTGGGACTGGCTAGGTGTATCACCGTTGCACAACCGTTTGGATAAAATTTTTCTGGATCCATAAATAGAATGGAAAATTCCAGATCAAGAATGCAGTATTAGAAAAACCGTCGCATCGAACTTATCCATTTTGAATTTATAATGAAATTATAATATACTTAGTTTATATAAAGTCATATTAAAAGTAAATTAAATTTTTTTAATAAATTTAATAAATTGTTAGTACATAAATTGCAAAGAAGAAACAAAAGTGAAGTTGTTTTTCTTATAATTATTCTATATAAAAAAAGGAAAAATAATAATTGCGTTGAAAAGAAGCAATAATAAAATTTTAGTGGTTTTGGTGGTTCTTGCATAAAATGTTAGCGCAAATCGCCGCCTAACATTTTTTTGTCCTTCGAGCCGGATTATATTGAAAATTCGCGGCATTAAAAAAAAAAATTAAAAGAAACACAAAAATTTGGATTTAAGACAAAAAACTAGAATAAAAGTAGTGTGCAAAAAGAAAACTAAGTTTAAATTAAAGAACAGATTTAGTGAAACAAACTAAAAAACACATAAGAAATTGCAAACTATTGGTGCGAAATTAGAAAAGTGTTTGAAATATTGAAGATACTAGTGGTGGAATTTCTTTGTGGTGCAAAAAAAAGAAATAATGAAAAAAAAGAAAACTATAATATATTTAGTGTAGAACAAAAGAAAAAACTTTGAACAATTTTATTTTGTAGTGTAGAGGTGAAAAGCGGTTTCGGTATCGGTCTCGCGAGTCGCGCCAATCGGAATCAAGCATTCGACTTAGAAAAGAGGAAGAGAGAAATTATGGTGAGTTCGTTCCATTTTTTCTAGTATTTTCTTTTTAAATTGCATACAAAGTAATTGGAGATTTTGAATATAAGGATTTCTTTCTTTATGAAAATATTTTACATAAAATGGTTTAAATTTTTTTTGAAACAAATTTTACTGCTGGATTTGACTAGATCTTTCTAAAATAATTTTGGCGGTTTAAATAGAGAGCTTAGAAAAGAAAAAAGGAACAATTTTTCGGGACAAAATTTTTATTTTTTTGGACATAGTGAAGCATTATCAATAAGTTTTACTGAAAAAAAAAGGAGAGAATAATCTATATTAAAATTTTTTTTATGAACACTTGCGTGATACTTTGCAAATAAAACTTTGTGATTCAGATTGAATTAAATTAATATTTAAAGGAACTATAGTGTCAAATAGTTGTAATTAATTAATAAAATAGTTGTAATTTCAATAAAACTAGACAAAAATATATATATATATATATATAGTTGAAAATAAAGATATTATTTTAAGTGTTTAAATTGTTTAATTGATTTGTTTGGGATCTAGTTGGTACGGAAGTGATCTGGGTATTTAGAACCTTATAAATAAATGTATTAAATACATAGGGATTAACATGGACAAGTTAATTAAGTTGCAATTGGCGGATAAATTCCTGATAGAGGAGATAGTAACTCATTTTTCTAGGGATAAAAGAGAAAACATACCAAAGGGATGTTATGAGGAAGTTTTGAACGATATAGAGACCCTTTATAATGAGATAAAGAAGCGTCATCGACAGATTTTGGTGGCCTCTTATACAGATAGGAATGCAGAGAGCGCAAAGTGCCCGTACCTCGAGAACAGCGTGTTTAATGAAATAAAGACGCTCTTCCAAACTAGTCATCAGTCCATAGATGCTGAAATGGTCGACAAGTTTCCTAATAAGGAGGCGGACTTGAAAGTGGATCCGAACCATAGCATAAGCATGAGAAAAGAGGTTTCAAGTGTGGCGATAAGCCTGCCAAAGATAACGCTAGCAAAATTCGATGGTGATTACCAGAAATGGCCTTCCTTTTACGACCTTTTTAGGTCCCTGGTCCACAATAATGAAACTCTTCCGGCAGTACAAAAGTTACAGCATCTAAAGTTGCATCTTACTGAGGAGCCCGAACAGTTGCTAAGAACTTTTCAGGTAACAGAGGACAACTATATGGCTGCATTCAACATGCTAAACGAGCGTTACGACAACAAGCGGGTGCTAGTCAACACGCTATTGAAACGGCTTCTTGGCCAGGCGATCGTGCACCAGGAATCAGCCATTGCAGTAAGGAGGCTTTTAGACACAACAAATGAATGTTTACAAGCTCTCACAAATCTACAAATTGATGTGGAAGGCTTGGATCCAATTACAGTTTACCTAATAGTCCAGAAGCTACCAATGGAAACGCATCAGCTTTGGGAACAAAGCATCAGCGTCGAAAAGCAGCTACCAACTTGGCGACAGCTTGAAAATTTTTTAGAAACAAGGTTCCGCACATTGGAGGCCATAGCAGCTAGAACATTATTTGCAGGTTCAAGAAGTCAAGTATAGAACGACTCAAACCGGAATAGGGGCAGCATTTCATTTCATGTTACTACATCTGGGTCAACGAATAATGGTGTTTCTTGTCCGTTTTGTAGAGCCGCACATACGATAAGAAAGTGTAAAGCCTTTTCAAGATTGGGTCAAAATAAGCGATTGGAGGCAGTAAAAACTAGGGGGCTTTGCATGAATTGTTTGAAGCCTGGACACTTGCCCAAGCCAGCAGAGCTGCTACCGGTGTCATAAACGTCACCATGCATTATTACACCAAGAGGATGAAGGAGAGCGAACCTCATCACAAGTTACAACTACACCACAAGTACATGCGCACCACGCCGCACATATTTCACAGCAAACAGCAGCAGTGGTGCCAGAGTTGTCCACTTTGGCACCAGTCTTTGTACCCGGCAGTCATAACGTCCACACATGCGGCACGGCTGTCAATTCCAGACAACAGGTCTTGCTAGCTACAGCATATATCAGAGTTGTTTCACCTACTATGGGCCGATATCAAAGAGCTAGGGCGCTGATTGATCCTGGCTCACAAAGTTCCTTTATAACAGAGTTACTGGTGCAAGGCTTAAGTTTAAAGAAGGAGAGGATAGTCGCTGACATACACGGTGTATCACAAATAAATATTGGCCAATCATTGGCTAGGGTCAGAGTAATAATTGAAAGTGCAAGTGGCTCTACAAGAGTACAGGTGTCGGGTTTAGTGCTTAAAAAATTGACGAACTTGTTACCAGGGCGAGACATCTTCGTGCAAGAGTGGCCACACCTGAATGTATTAACTTTAGCTGACCCCGAATACTTCAAGAGCTGAAAATAGACGTACTCATCGGTGATGACGTTTTTGGCCAAATAATATTGGACGGTTTAAAGAAGGGTCCGTTTGGCGCACCGATTGCCCAGAATACGATTTTCGGCTGGATCCTGTCCGGAACTGTAAAGCTACAAGATGTTCCAACAATAATGATAAACAACTTCCACATGCAGTCGGATTTAAATGAAACTCTGAAGAGGTTCTGGAAACTTGAAGAAATACCAGAAAATAAAATGATGACTAAAGAGGAACTAGCATGCGAGAAATATTTTTGCAGTACACATTCAAGGGCTGCAGATGGACGATACCAGGTGGAGCTACCATTCATAGAAGAAGACCCAATTGAGATTGGAAGTTCGAGACACATTGCAGTTGCCAGACTCTTTGGTATGGAAAAACAGTTTTGCAAAAATCGACAACTCCAAGAGGATTATATCAAGTGCATTAATGAGTATAGCAACATGAATCATATGCAAAAGGTGGAACCAATCGAATTGAGAAATGAAAATCAAAAGGTCATTTCCAATTATTTACCGCATCACGGTGTCATCAAGAAGAGTAGCTCCACCACGAAATTAAGAGTTTTTTTCAATGCGTCGCGACCCACATCCAACGGCTCATCCTTGAATGACAAGATGATGAAGGGCCCAGTCATCCAAGACGACTTGGCCACTCTTTTGCTCCGATTTTGAAAATATAAAGTTGCCTTTACAGCCGATCTCGAAAAAATGTATAGACGAATCAAACTTGCACCTAAACACACCCATTATCAGCGAATAGTTTGGCGAGAATCACCTAGACAACCTATTTGTGATTATAAATTAACTACCGTGACTTTTGGCACTAAATCCGCACCCTTTTTAGCTACGCGAGTGTTAAAGCAGCTGGCTACAGATGAAAGGATCAGATATCCTTTGGCATCGCAGGCAACATTAGAGTCCTTTTATGTTGACGATTTGCTATCTGGCGCAGATTCACTTGAAGAAGCACTACAACTTCAGAAACAACTCATCAACATGATGGCTTCGGGTGGGTTTTCATTACGTAAGTGGTCATCAAATGCGGCACCATTACTGCAGGTGGTTCCTAAGGAGCACCGAGAAATTGAATGGCCTTTGCAAATAGAGGATGCAAGAACGGTAAAGACGCTAGGAGTGCAATGGGACCCAGCCAACGACTACTTCTCGTATAGAATTACCAAATTTGAGGATGGAGCCTCGAAATGGACAAAGAGATCAGTTCTATCAGAAGTGTCTAAATTGTTCGATCCGCTCGGTTGGCTGGCACCCTGTATCATTTTGGCCAAGATAATGATACAGAAATTATGGCTGTCTCGTTCGGGCTGGGACGATGATTTGGAAAAGGCACTACAGGATGAATGGCAGAACTACAGATCCAGTCTTATAGAATTAGAAAAAAATTAAGATTACTAGATGGTTCAGTTACACCTCGACGGCATGTAAAATGGAACTACATGGTTTTTGCGATGCTTCAATTAAAGCGTATGCGGCAGTTGTCTATTTGGTAGTCACAAACGAAAGCGGTAACAGGCAAATTAGTCTTGTGGTGGCAAAGTCAAAAGTAGCTCCAATAAAGACGATTTATTTACCAAGACTAGAGCTGAGTGGAGCAGCATTGTCAGCAAAATTAATAAGACGGATGATCTACGTTTTGAAAATTGCGAACTGGTCAGAGGTACGGGCCTGGACAGATTCCCAGATTGTTTTAGCCTGGCTTCAAGGGCATTCAAGTAAATGGACTACTTTTGTGACAAATCGGACTGCTGAGGTCCACCTAGCAGCAGACGTGGCAAATGTCAAGCTATCTACTGTGATAACGGCAATAATTTTGTTGGGGCCAGTAAAACAATTGCCAAACAACACAAACAAATGCTACAGCAATTAAAAGAAGAGATGGCGCAGTCGCACGAAAATGAAGGTGTAGCATTCCATTTTATACCACAGGGCTCATCTCATTTCGGCGGTTTGTGGGAGGCTAACTTAATTTAAGTTAACTTATGAAGAATTGGCAACAACATAAACTCTAGGCCTTTATGCGAAATGAGCAGAAATCCAGAAGATTATACGGCTCTAACACCTGAGCATTTTTTGATTGGCGACGTAATTGTCACACCACCTGAACCTTCAATCTTAGATCTTACTGAAAATCGGCTCAACAGATGGCAACTGCTTCAAAAGCTGTATCAAACCTTTTGGACCCGTTGGAGTTGCGAATATTTGTGCAGATTACAACAACGTCCAAAATGGACTAAAAGGCATGGCAACATGCAATTGGGAGACTTGGTCCTCCTAAAAGATGAAAATTTACCACCAAGCAGATGGCTGATGGGTCACATCATCGAGACTCACCCCGGTCAAGATGGACTAGTTCGAGTAGTTACCATCAAGACGAAGAATGGGACACTAAAACGTTCAATAGTGAAGATTTGCTTACTACCAATACATTCAAGGGCGAACGAAACCGAAACATCGCATTGATCAATCGAGAATGATTAATCGTACGCAAAAAAAAAATCGCGAACGTAGACTATGCACCTACACTTTAATGAAATTATGTACCTACGCTATATCGAAATTATACACCTACACCATATCAGAATTATGCACCTACACTATGTCAGAATTATACACCTACACTATATCAGAATTATGCACCTACACTATATCAAATTTGCGGGCCTACACTTAATACTAGGAGAACACCTAATACAAAATTTTGCGAATCTACACTTAGCACTAGAAGATGCACCTAATACAATATTTTTGAATCTACACTTAAATATATCTATATATATATTTAATTTTAATTAATGATTTTTTTTTGATTTGATCAAAAATTTCCAATTCCATTCGCGAGCTCAGGCGCTATAACCTTCCATCCTTTTACGTTCTCTATTTACAGATGCTAAAAGGATGCTGCCTTAGAATATGGAAATTATGTTTAAAGCATTTTCGATTGGAAATGATACACTTACCGATTACCATCACAACATGGATAACTTTAGAAAAACATCAACACATCGTTTTGTCATCTTCAGCCACAGAAGCCAAGGCCGGGAGAATGTTCCGTCGTGACGTCACAGGCACAGATCATTTCCTAAAAGAAAAAAAACAACAACAACAAAGAATACAAAGTTCACAACAATAACATGATTGTATTTATCTGATGAATTCAATATGCATCCAGCTACGCAAGCTTTCATCTCAACCTAAAATTGAAGCTAATTAAAGCATATGACATACATACATATGATCAAATATAAAAGAAACTTAAACTTACCTGTTGAATATATTGCAGGTTTGCAATCGCTTTAGTCCTGGGTATTTTGGTCGAGCGCAGTCAGTCCTTCTTTCGTGGTTGATCCCGTGTTTATTTTATATTAATTTGTAATATTTGTGGAACTTTTATTCCATAATTTTTTTTCTAATTTTTAAAACAAATTAAATCAACAAAAACACTACACCACATTTCATTTGTTTATCTTTTATAAATCAAATATTGACATTTGCAGACAAAAAAAAGATTCGTTCAATAGCTTTCGTTCAGTTTGATCGGTGTTGCCGCATGGCATAATCGATCAAAAATAAATCATATCAGCTATTTGTCAAGTGTGGTGGAGTGAAATAAAAAAGAACGAGCGAATGAAATGAGAAATATGAAAAGGGGAAATATTGTATATACATAATATACAGTGTTTACAACAACAAATCACGGCGCAGTGTAGATAAAATTACATTTTATTTTCAAGTTCAGTGAACTGCGTCATCTGTTTTATATACAAGAAAACGTTATCAACCAAAAAAGTGGGACTGGCTAGGTGTATCACCGTTGCACAACCGTTTGGATAAAATTTTTCTGGATCCATAAATAGAATGGAAAATTCCAGATCAAGAATGCAGTATTAGAAAAACCGTCGCATCGAACTTATCCATTTTGAATTTATATTGAAATTATAATATACTTAGTTTATATAAAGTCATATTAAAAGAAAATTAAAGTTTGTTAATAAATTTAATAAATTGTTAGTACATAAATTGCAAAGAAACAAAAGTGAAGTTGTTTTTCTTATAATTATTCTATATAAAAAAAGGAAAAATAATAATTGCGTTGAAAAGAGGGAATAATAAAATTTTAGTAGTTTTGGCGGTTCTTGCATAAAATGTTAGCGCAAATCGCCGCCTAACAGAATGGATACCTGTTTTTTTAAAACTGTCGGTAAACATATAGCATTGAATTTTCCAAATAAAGAAAAGGTTTAGTTAAAAACAAAATAATAATATTATTCAAATATATGTATGCATGTATATATGAATATATGTATGTATGTATATATGAATGTTTTAGAATTGAAGATTTTATGAATGGATTAGAATTTAGCATTTTACAGTTTTTCGCTGGAACAATAAAAATAAAATTTTGGGTTGATGCATACGTACATAAATTGTGTATGTATATTTTTTGAAAGCTTGCTGACGAAACATAATATTCAAAACAATAACAAATGAAGTATTAATATTCATTTGCCACAAAACATCTGATGTCTTTTATAAAATCTGGCATTTATTTAAGTTTATTTCGATTTTTCGAACTTAAAATATATGTGAGATCGTTATATTTTCGAATATTATTTATTTCTCGTTCTCGGTTTGTGTTTCTAATAATAAAAAGTATTATTTAATTTGTTTGTTTGCGCTTCTAGTAATATGAAATATAAAAAAAAGGTGCTTTTGTTATAAGTTAACAACGTTAACGAAAGCTCTTGACCACATAAGCACATGTGACAAATTATTTTAATACGTTCCCACGAAAATTCGTAGACACTCACATTTCACAATTATTTCTATCAAAATTATTAAAAACAAAAATATCGTATTGCACTTTGCGTAGAATTAAGTTTGTAAAGCAATTGTAAAATTTTCTCATAGAAATACATAGAACAATTGTTCATAGTGAGAAAAAGTAAGGTTAAAAGGAAATCTAAGCATTCTCTTCATTGCAATAATCACACAACACAAATCAGGAGTAACAGCCTAGGTGAAGGGAAACTAGGCCCCGGAGTAAACTTGTCAAAAGGATAAAACGGAGTTCGAAAGGAACAGTCAACCTTCCAGCTGCCTGAGAGAAATTGGTTATCCCAGAATGGTAATTCGCATCATCGTTATGTAAGTCAAAATTTTTACTACTTGACTTGGTGCTATAAATTGTTAGTTACTACTTTCAAGTAAAATAATACTTTCAAATAAATTTTTTTTTATTTTGTGAAACAAATTGAAATAAAAATATTTTTCTATAAAAAAATTCAAAGAAAATTAAACATAGCAAAAGAAAAAAAAATTAGAAACCATATTTAAATAATAAATTTTAAAGAATAAAATTTTTTTTTTTTTAAATTGACAAACAAAGTTTTAAAAAAAAATTGAAAATTAAAAAACCAGATTTAAAATTTGAGAAATTTAATTGTAATTGAAATTTAAGGAAAAATCAAAATTATACAATAAAAAGAAAAAAATCAAATACTAAATTTTTAATAAAATTCTGAACAACATTATACATATACATTGCCTATTACATCTAAGATAAATGTAATATTTTATAAAACTTTGAAAAATATAAACCTGTGAAACAATAAATATTGCTTCCTTAAAAAGTAACAAGTTAAATATTAGCAACAAAAGTATTTATAATATAAATATTATAAATATAGATATTTTTTAAAAGTGTTTTTAATATAGTGACAATAATTTGTTTTGAATTGATATGGAAGGAAAAGATATTCTTCAACCCGCTCGTTTGAGTGTAGATGGTGCTAGGGGAGCTACTCCTAAAGCTTCCGGTAATAGCCAACAAATGAGTATGGACCAATTTATGACTCAAATGCAAGGTTTGATTCAGACTTCTACACTGACACAAGTCCCCGATCTAATTCAGAAATGCTTGAATCCAAACTCGGATGATGGCAATAATACAGATTAAATAATAGACCGCAATAAAGACCAAACACTTACAGACATGGATCGCATTCCTGATGTGGTCAAAAGTCTTCCCGAGTTCCCTGGGCAACCAGGTGAATTTAGCTCGTGGAAAAAAAGTGTAGTAGAATCTTGAATATTTACAATCACCTACGTGGAACCCCAAAATACTATGGGATCCTCAGCGTGATACGTAATAAAATTGTGGGTCAAGCAGATGTTGTATTAGAATCATATAATACGCCGCTAAATTGGCCACGAATTTCGAAGTGTTTCACGCTACACTATGGACAAGAGGGATTTGGGAACACTCGAGTACCAAATGTCCACATTAGAGCAGGGCTCGAGCTCTGTCCCGGAGTTTTATCAAGTCGTTTATCAACACCTCTCTTTGATTCTAAACAAACTTTCATGTATGAACATGAGTAAGGAATCACTAGAAAATATGGTCAAAACATATAGGGATAAGACTTTGGATACCTTTGTGCGAGGACTGCGAGGAGATCTTCCTCGACTTCTTAGCATAAAAGAACCTAGCGATTTACCTCAAGCACTCCACCTGTGCGTTAAATTACAATATATAGATTATAGAACTCAGCATGCAAACAACGCACGGAGAAACACTCGACCACCACAATTACCTAGACCACAACATAATAGCCGTTCTGGCGGACAACCATATAAACCAACATTTTACACCCAACTCCTCAATAACCCTCAAATACCACCTAGACCCAATTTCGACCCCTCTAATAACTTTTCGACTGGACCACAATTTAATAAAATTCCACGTGGCCAGCTTCCACCGAAACCTCCTCAACCGATGGAGGTAGATAAAAGCATTCAGTCTAAATGTGTCGACTATATGAATAGGCCATTCTATGGTCAAACGGGGGATCGACCTGCTTTTAAACGAGATCGGTCACAACAGGTTCACGGCCCGGTGAAATCCCAAAGAATTTATCACACGGAGCCTGTGGTTGAGCAGGAAGCAGAATCCTCAACGGAAAATTTGTACGATAATGAAGAAATCGAAGACTGTGCTTATAATGATTATGGAGCACCCGAAGATCAAACAAACGACAGTATTAAACCATTAGACGATCTAAATTTTTTATATTAAACGGCTCTTCGTTACCATATATGTAACGAAGGGCGGGAAAATATTAAAACTATTTATAGATACGGGTTCAAACAATAATTACATTCGTCCTCAATATATTAGGAATCCTATTAAAAATAATAAACCTTTTTGTGCTAATTCGGTGGCCGGTGCTATTAAGATAACACACCATGCCATAGTTCACTTTTTTGGTCCTTTCACAAATATAAAATTTTTTATTCCAAATAGTTTAAATTCGTTTGACAGGATCATCGGGCATGATACTCTTAAGCAAGTGGGAGCTATCATTCTTACGGATGGAGATTATACAACCACTACACGGGGTGATACAGTTCCAATAAAGCAACTTGCTTCAACCTCGGTTAATACTATAAACATTCGGACTGAACATCTCAATCAAGAACAAAGGAACCAGTTGAACAGTATCATAAGACTTCATAGAAACCTCTTTTCCGATCCCGATGAAAGATTGACTTATACCACCAGGGTCAAGGGAGAAATTCGCGTCCCCAGCGACAAACTGGTTTATTCAAGGCCATATCCGTACCCGATGTGTCTAAAGCGTGAAATCGAGAGACAAGTGCAGGACCTGCTTCGTGATGGTATAATCAGGCCATCCAGATCTCCTTTCAATTCCCCTATATGGAAAACAAAATTTTCTCGGTCATAGACTTGAAAAGCGGGTTTCATCAGATTCCTTTAAGGGAATGTGATATAAGGGAGACAGCGTTTTCTATCAATAACGGAAAATACGAGTTCACGCGACTTCCTTTCGGATTAAATAACGCGCCTTCAATTTTCCAGCGTGCGCTTGACGACATATTACGAAAACACATAGGAGAAAGGTGCTACGTATATATTGATGACATCATAGTTTTTGGTAAAACTGAATCAGAACATTTTCGAAATTTAAATTCCATTTTTGAGACGCTAGAAAAAGCAAACATGAAGATTCAACTTGACAAGTGCGAATTCTTAAAGCACGAACTTCAATTCTTGGGTTTTATCGTTTCTAAACGTGGAATTGGGACCAATCCTAAAAAAGTTGAGTCAATAGTGAATTTTCTAGTTCCAAAAACCTTAAAGGACCTGAGATCCTTTCTCGGTCTGTCGGGATACTATCGCCGCTTTGTCAGAGATTACGCCAAACTTGCAAAGCCTCTGACAGCCCATTTTTTAAGGGGGGAAGGTGGACGCGTGTCCAAGACGGTATCCAAAAAAAAAACATACATCTAGACGAGGTTGCAATTGGGGCTTTTAATAAGCTCAAGAATTCTCTTATATCCCAAGAGGTAGTACTTTATCACCCAGATTTTATAAAAGAGTTTGAGTTGACGACCGATGCCTCCGAATACGCTATAGGAGCCGTCCTGTCTCAAAATGATAGACCACTAACATTTCTGTCGCGAACTCTCAGCAAAATGGAAGAATCCTACGCGGCCAACGAAAAGGAAATGTTGGCAATAATTTGGGCCTTGGGATCACTTAGGAATTATCTTTATGGTTCACGAAAAGTAAAGATATGTACGGATCACCAACCCCTGACGTACGCTCTCGGAAGTAAAAACACTAACGCAAAAATGAAGCGTTGGAAGTCGATCCTGGAGGAATACAATTTTGAATTGAAATATAAGCCAGGAAGATCCAATGTTGTCGCAGATGTGTTATCGAGGTATCCCAATGTTAATGCGCTTACATCAACGATGCACAGTGATGAGAGCTCCTCACATAATTTGATTCCATCTGTAGGGAGTCCCATAAATGTTTTCCGTAACCAACTAATACTGAAAATCGGTGACGAGGACAGTTACCAACTGCAAAACCCTTTTCACAAATATAATAGACATACTATAATTAAAGGCCAATACACAGAGACTGATATTGTAAACATTTTCAAGAGATACCTTAACCCAAATGTTATAAACGGTTTACTAACGGACGAACCCACGACGGGGCTCATTCAGACCATATATCCGGTACAGTTCACAAACTATAGGATTCGTTTTACACAGAAAATGATTAAGGACGTAAGTTGACCATGATAAGTTCATCAATATAGAAAAACTGAAAGAAAAACAAGCAAGGGACATAAGATACCATAATAAACGGCGACAGCCTATATAAACTTACGCACCTGGATAGGTTATATTTATAGGATCGTATAGGATATTATAATAAACGTATAGGATCAAAATTAATACCAGGACTCTCTCGAGAAATAGTATTAGAAGATAAACATACCACTGTAATTACTGAAACAGGGAAAACTATACACAAAAGTAACATAAGAAATTAAATTTTCGTTCTAGGTGCCTCTTCTGGGTAACGAAAGGGGAGATCCAAATATTAGACTTTACAAATTCATACTTCATTCCTATACGGACTGGTATTGCGAAAATACAAAGTGGCAATTTCAAACTCATACACTCAATAGACATAAACAAATACGAGGACTGCATAGCCCAGATTGTTCCAGTGATAGAATCCGACAAAAACCACTCAATTTCACCATACTTATTTCACGAATTGCAAGAAATTCGTAACTTAATTCAAAACTTAAAACCGGTTCGACCTGGAAGGTCAATAAATTTCTTGGGAACCGCGTGGAAGTGGATTGCCGGTAGTCCAGACCACGAAGACTTCATGGCAATCAGACAACAGATGACAAACGTTTTAGAAAATAATAACAGACAGGTTATAATAAATTCTATATACAATGAAAGGATAAATAACATAACAAAGATAAATAACGAAATAAAGACACTTCTAAAAAATTCTAGCAACGTGGGCCTCGAGCTTCTTATATCCTCGAGTTTTAAATACAAAATCAGACTCATTAAAGAGGAATTAAGAAACATCAACTACGCCATACATTGGGCTAAGGTTGGCACCATAAATTCAATGATACTATCTACCGAAGAGGTCGATTCTGCAACTAGCATCTTATTGAAAGAGCAATTTCCTTTCATGTCAATTGAAGAGGCCATGAATTTTGCTGAGGTAAAAAACATGTCCAATTCCACTTTTATTTTATATGCCATTAATTTACCAATCACTCATAATGTCACATATGAAAAGATACTTTTGAAATCAGTGAAGATTAACAATGTAATCCTAGCGTAATCCTAGTGTAACAATGTACTAAAAGCGTACGTAAATAGTTATAATAAAACAATGTTGATTTTATTACAACATTACAATTTTCTTAAGAAAGTGATCACTTTTTGTTATAACTCACACTACCAAATATGAACTTACATACAATATTTATACAACCAAAAGTAAATAAAAAATTACCCCTACCATATATAATACCATTTTGTAAAAACGGTACAAAGCATCTTGGGAGGTTTGTATTTCTAATAATAACGCAAAACGTATAATTTATATCTTGGTTTGTTTTTCTAATTATAAAAAGTATAAAAGAAAAACGTGCTTTTGTTATACAAAAATTTTTTCAGAAAATATTAAAATAGAGCTATTTCGGGGCTAAAAAGTTCCAATGTCAGATTTTTCTGGGACCCTAGAGGCAAAACTCTACCTAATGCCTTTTGTCCCATATCTCTAGCCCTTCTAGAACTACCCGTACTCTTTTCCATCTGAGAAGTAGCTATATATATATAATGTAACATAGGATGGTTTTTGAAGAGTTATACGAAATATGAATAAAATATAGAATTATAAAGGGAAATTCAAGGTACTGCGTAGTCTAGTGGGTAGCGTGGTAGTCTAATAGCCAGAAGGTTATTGGATCAATGCTTGCCTGGATGGTGTCATATTTTTCTTTTTTTGGATTATTTTAAAAATTTTTTTTTATTTTGTTTAAATTTTTTGTTTTATTTTTTTTTTAATGTATAACAGATAAATATTATTATAAAAATTTAAAGAAAATTTCCAAAAAAAAAATTGTTACAATAGTTAAGTACATAAATATGTATGTAAATATTTTTTTAAAGCTTCCTAACTAATTTTTTTAAGCTTTCTATATAAATTGAATAATATTCAAATTTGTGGTTTGGCATATAGAAACACATAATTATTAAATCACGGGGGAAACATAAGAAATAAATTTTTCAAATAAAGAAAAGGTTTAGGCATAAATAAAATAATATTTTTATTCAAATATATGTATGAACATTAATGTATTAGAATTGAAAAAAATTGTTACAATAGTTAAGTACATAAATATGTATGTATATATTTTTTTTAAAGCTTCCTAACTAATTTTTTTAAGCTTTCTATATGAATTGAATAATATTCAAATTTGTGGTTTGGCATATAGAAAGACATAATTATTAAATCATGGGTGAAACATAAGAAATAAATTTTTCAAGTAAAGAAAAGGTTTAGGCATAAATAAAATAATATTTATGTGTATATAAATAATATTTATGTATATAATATTTATGTGTATACATACATATTAATAAATATGTATGTATATATTTTTTTAAAGCTTCCTAACTAATTTTTTTAAGCTTTCTATATGAATTGAATAATATTCAAATTTGTAGTTTGGCATATAGAAAGACATAATTATTAAATCATGGGTGAAACATAAGAAATAAATTTTTCAAATAAAGAAAAGGTTTAGGCATAAATAAAATAATATTTTTATTCAAATATATGTATGAACATTAATGTATTAGAATTGAACATTTTAAAATTTTTTGTTCAAAAAATTTGAAATAAAATTTTAAGCAAAAACGTACATAATTATGAATGTATACCTATTTTTTTAAAACTGCGGGTGAACATATAGAAATAAGTTTCTCAAATAAAGAAAAGGTTTAGATTAAAATAAAATAATAATTGTATTCAAATATATGTATGTACATATGAATGTAGTTTTTCAAATAAAGAAAAGGTTTAGGCAAAAACAAAATAATAATTTTATTCAAATATATGTATGTACATATGAATGTATTAAAATTTAGCATTTTACAATTTTTCCTTTGGAACAATAATAATAAATTTCTAACTACATACGTACATATATTCTGTATGTATATTTTTTTAAAGCTTGCTGACGAAACGTAATGTTCAAAACAACAACAAATGAAATATTGATGTTCAGATGCCACAAAACATCTGATGTCTGATAAAAGCTGACATTTATTTACGTTAAGATTAATTCGATTATGCGAACCAAAAATATGTGAGATCATTATATTTTCAAATATTATTTATTTCCCGGTTTGTGTTTCTAATATGTTAATAACGTAAAACGTAAAACGTATCATTTATTTCTTGGTTTGTGTTTCTAATTATAAATGGTATAAAAGAAAAACGTGCTTTTGTTATACAAAAATTTTTTCAGAAAATCTTAAAATAGAGCTATTTCGGGGCTAAAAAGTTCCAATATCAGATTTTTCTGGGACCCTAGCGGCAAAACTCTACTTAATGCCTTTTGTCCCATGTCTTTAGCCCTTTTAGAAGTACCCGTACTTTTTACCACCTGAGAAGTAGCTATATATATATAATGTAAAATAGGATGGTTTTTGAATAGTTATACGAAATATGAATAAAATATAGAATTTTAAAGGGAAATTCAAGGTACTGCGTAGCCTAGTGGTTAGCGTGGTAGTCTGATAGCCAGAAGGTTATTGGATCAATGCTTGCCTGGATGGTGTCATATTTTTCTTTTTTTGGATTATTTTAAAAATTTTTTTTTATTTTGTTTAAATTTTTTGTTTTATTTTTTTTTTTAATATATAACAGATAAATATTATTATAAAAATTTAAAGAAAATTTCCAAAAAAAAAATTGTTACAATAGTTAAGTACATAAATATGTATGTATATATTTTTTTAAAGCTTCCTAACTAATTTTTTTAAGCTTTCTATATGAATTGAATAATATTCAAATTTGCGGTTTGGCATATAGAAACACATAATTATTACATCATGGGGGAAACATAAGAAATAAATTTTTCAAATAAAGAAAAGGTTTAGGCATAAATAAAATAATATTTTTATTCAAATATATGTATGAACATTAATGTATTAGAATTGAACAATTTAAAATTTTTTGTTCAAAAAATTTGAAATAAAATTTTAAGCAAAAACGTACATAATTATGAATGTATACCTATTTTTTTAAAACTGCGGGTGAACATATAGAAATAAGTTTCTCAAATAAAGAAAAGGTTTAGATTAAAATAAAATAATAATTGTATTCAAATATATGTATGTACATATGAATGTAGTTTTTCAAATAAAGAAAAGGTTTAGGCAAAAACAAAATAATAATTTTATTCAAATATATGTATGTACATATGAATGTATTAAAATTTAGCCTTTTACAGTTTTTCGTTTGGAACAATAATAATAAAATTCTAACTACATACGTACATATATTCTGTATGTATGTATATTTTTTTAAAGCTTGCTGACGAAACGTAATGTTCAAAACAACAACAAATGAAATATTGATATTTAGATGCCACAAAACATCTGATGTCTGATAAAAGCTGACATTTATTTACGTTAAGATTATTTCTATTATGCGAACCAAAAATATGTGAGATCATTATATTTTCAAATATTATTTATTTCCCGGTTTGTGTTTCTAATATGTTAATAACGTAAAACGTAAAACGTATCATTTATTTCTTGGTTTGTGTTTCTAATTATAAAAAGTATAAAAGAAAAACGTCCTTTTGTTATACAAAAATTTTTTCAGAAAATCTTAAAATAGAGCTATTTCGGGGCTAAAAAGTTCCAATGCCAGATTTTTCTGGGAGCCTAAAGGCAAAACTCTACCTAATGCCTTTTGTCCCATGTCTCTAGCCCTTCTAGAAGTACCCGTACTTTTTACCACATGAGAAGTAGCTATATATATATAATGTAAAATAGGATGGTTTTTGAAGAGTTATACGAAATATGAATAAAATATAGAATTTTAAAGGGAAATTCAAGGTACTGCGTAGTCTAGTGGGTAGCGTGGTAGTCTGATAGCCAGAAGGTTATTGGATCAATGCTTGCCTGGATGGTGTCATATTTTTCTTTTTTTGGATTATTTTAAAAATTTTTTTTTATTTTGTTTAAATTTTTTGTTTTATTTTTTTTTTTAATATATAACAGATAAATATTATTATAAAAATTTAAAGAAAATTTCCAAAAAAAAAATTGTTACAATAGTTAAGTACATAAATATGTATGTATATATTTTTTTAAAGCTTCCTAACTAATTTTTTTAAGCTTTCTATATGAATTGAATAATATGCAAATTTGTAGTTTGGCATATAGAAAGACATAATTATTAAATCATGGGTGAAACATAAGAAATAAATTTTTCAAATAAAGAAAAAGTTTAGGCATAAATAAAATAATATTTTTATTCAAATATATGTATGAACATTAATGTATTAGAATTGAACATTTTAAAATTTTTTGTTCAAAAAATTTGAAATAAAATTTTAAGCAAAAACGTACATAATTATGAATGTATACCTATTTTTTTAAAACTGCGGGTGAACATATAGAAATAAGTTTCTCAAATAGAGAAAAGGTTTAGATTAAAATAAAATAATAATTGTATTCAAATATATGTATGTACATATGAATGTAGTTTTTCAAATAAAGAAAAGGTTTAGGCAAAAACAAAATAATAATTTTATTCAATTATATGTATGTACATATTAATGTATTAAAATTTAGCATTTTACAATTTTTCCTTTGGAACAATAATAATAAATTTCTAACTACATACGTACATATATTCTGTATGTATATATTTTTTAAGCTTGCTGACGAAACGTAATGTTCAAAACAACAACAAATGAAGTATTGATGTTCAGATGCCACAAAACATCTGATGTCTGATAAAAGCTGATATTTATTTACGTTAAGATTAATTCGATTATGCGAACCAAAAATATGTGAGATCATTATATTTTCAAATATTATTTATTTCCCGGTTTGTGTTTCTAATACGTTAATAACGTAAAACGTAAAACGTATCATTTATTTCTTGGTTTGTGTTTTTAATTATAAAAAGTATAAAAGAAAAACGTGCTTTTGTTATACAAAAATTTTTTCAGAAAATCTTAAAATAGAGCTATTGCGGGGCTAAAAAGTTCCAATATCAGATTTTTCTGGGACCCTAGCGGCAAAACTCTACCTAATGCATTTTGTCCCATGTCTTTAGCCCTTCTAGAAGTACTCGTACTTTTTACCACCTGAGAAGTAGCTATATATATATAACTAGTCGTGTGTGCTTGCATTGCAAGCCTTGCAAGTATTATGCCTGTAGTTTTGAAATTGTGTTCCATTCTGTGGCTCAGATATTTTAAGTTTACTTTATTGCTTCAAAAACACACCCGTAATATACATTTAGATATGTTTTTTCCTGGTAAATAATAAGATAAAACTTAAAACTTAAAATAAAAAAGTTCTGAAAAATAATTACTCAAAAATACATAATTAAACAAATAATGAGTTCCTTTGAAATCTAATACCTTTTGAGTAATTTATTTAAAACTTCACTTGGAGTTATGTCGCATAAAATCGTAAAATACCTTTTACAATAAACACTTTAAGCCATAAATGATTGTATACGCATGAATTAACTTGCTACTACATTTCATGCACGTATGTATTTGGAGTTTATAATACATGCGAATAAAACGCGTGACTGTAGAATGAGTTAACACCAATACTAATGTATATAGGGTAATACGTATTGCATACGATTTCTATGCGAAAAGTCTCAGGTTCGAACCCTGAAAAATGCGATTTGCCAGATGAACTTTTTTTATTGATAATTTTATTTTTTTTTAAATGAAATAAAAAAACCTTCACCCTTACCAAATCAATATCAGCGAGTTTCCATTCTAAATATTTTTTTAGAAAATACCCTACTTCTAAAAAGTTTAATGCATTAGAATAACATTTTCTTATAAAATTTTACCCTAAAAATATATTGTCAAGGAGTTTAATGTAAACTTATGTTTTGCTTTCTAATACATATTGCAACAGATCTCGAAAAGAATGCACAACTAAATGCATATGTACACACTTATTATAAAACAATGTACATTTTATTAAAACATTACAATTTTCTTAAGAAAGTTTTCACTTTTTGTTATAACTCACACTTCCAAAAATGAACTTATATACAATATTAATACTTCCAAAAGTAAGTAAAAAATTACCCCTAAAGGATGTAGTACCATTTTATAAAAAACGGTTACAAAACATCTTGGGAGGGGGTGAAGAGGCAGGGCGGGTGGAATACTTGCTTTTTCTGGGACCCTAGAGGCAAAACTCTATCTAATGCCCTTTGTCCCATGTCTCTAGCCCTTCTAGAAGTACCCGTACTTTTTACCACCTGAGAAGTAGCTATATATATATAATGTAAAATATGATGGTTTTTGATGAGTTATACGAAATATGAATAAAATATAGAATTATAAAGGAAAATTCAAGGTACTGCGTAGCCTAGTGGTTAGCGTGTTAGTCTCATAGCCAGAAGGTTATTGGATCAATGCTTGCCTGGATGTTGTCGTATTTTTCTTTTTTTGGATTATTTTAAAAAAATTTTTTTTTTATTTTGTTTAAATTTTGTGTTTTATTTTTTTTTAATATATAACAGATAAATGTTATTATAAAAGTTTAAAGACAATTTCCAAAAAAATATTCTTATAATAGTTTGGAAAAATTCGCAAAAATTTTAAGTACATAAATATGTATGTATGTATGTATATTTTTTTTTAAAGCTTCCTGAGTAATTTTTTTTAAGCTTTCTATATGAATTTAATAATATTCAAAACTGTAGAATATATAGAAATAAATTTTAAACCCATAATTATTAAATCATGGGAGTAAACATACAAAAATTAATTTTTCAAATAAAGAAAAGGTTTAGTCAAAAACAAAATAATAATTTAAGTATGTAAAAATATATGTATGTATGTATATATGAATATATGTGTGTATGTATATATGAATGGATTAGAATTGAAGATTTTAAAATTTTTCGTTCCAACATATGAACGTATGTACATATGAATGTATTAGAATCGAAAATTTTGAAATTTTGCTGTTGGAAAAATTAGAAATAAAATTATTAACACAAACACACGTTATTATGAATGTATACCTAGTTTTTTTAAAACTGCGGGTGAACATATAGAAATAAATTTCTCAAATAAAGAAAAGGTTTAGGTTAAAATAAAATAATAATTGTATTCAAATATATATATGTACATATGAATGTAATTTTTTTTGTAAAGAAAAGGTTTAGGCAAAAACAAAGTAATGATTTTATTCAAATATATGTATGTATATATAAATGTATTAAAATTTAGCATTTTACAGTTTTCCGTTTGGAACAATAAAAATAAAATTCTAACTACATACGTACATACATATATTCTGTATGTACATATACTTTTTTAAAGCTTGCTGACGAAACGTAATGTTCAAAACAATAACAAATGAAATATTAATATTCAGATGTCACAAAACATCTGATGTCTGATAAAAGCTGACATTTATTCATTTATCGAACTCTTATATTTCATTTATATATATAATATAGTTATTATAATTCATTTATCCGAACCAAAAATATGTGCGATCATTACATATATTTTCAAATATTATTTATTTCTCGGTTTGTGTTTCTAATAATAAAAATAACGTAAAACGTATCATTTATCTCTTGGTTTGTGTTTCTAATTATAAAAAGTATAAAAGAAAAACGTGCTTTTGTTATACAAAAATTTTTTCAGAAAATCTTAAAATAGAGCTATTTTGGGGCTAAAAAGTTCCAATGTCAGATTTTTCTGGGACCCTAGAGGCAAAACTCTATCTAATGCCTTTTGTCCCATGTCTCTAGCCCTTCTAGAAGTACCCGTACTTTTTACCACCTGAGAAGTAGCTATATATATATAATGTAAAATAGGATGGTTTTTGAAGAGTTATACGAAATATGAATAAAATATAGAATTATAAAGGGAAATTCAAGGTACTGCGTAGCCTAGTGGGAGCGTGGTAGTCTGATAGCCAGAAGGTTATTGGATCAATGCTTGCCTGGATGGTGTCATATTTTTCTTTTTTTGAATTATTTTAAAAATTTTTTTTTATTTGGTTTAAATTTTTTGTTTTATTTTTTTTTTTAATATATAACAGATAAATATTATTATAAAACTTTAAAGAAAATTTCTAAAAAAAAAATTGTTACAATAGTTAAGTACATAAATATGTATGTATATATTTTTTTAAAGCTTCCTAACTAATTTTTTTAAGCTTTCTATATGAATTGAATAATATTCAAATTTGTGGTTTGGCATATAGAAACACATAATTATTCAATCATGGGGGAAACATAAGAAATAAATTTTTCAAATAAAAAAAAGGTTTAGGCATAAATAAAATAATATTTTTATTTAAATATATGTATGAACATTAATGTATTAGAATTGAACATTTTAAAATTTTTTCTTCAAAAAATTTGAAATAAAATTTTAGGCAAAAACGTACATAATTATGAATGTATACCTATTTTTTTAAAACTGCGGGTGAACATATAGAAATAAGTTTCTCTAATAAAGAAAAGGTTTAGATTAAAATAAAATAATAATTGTATTCAAATATATGTATGTACATATGAATGTAGTTTTTCAAATAAAGAAAAGGTTTAGGCAAAAACAAAATAGTAATTTTATTCAAATATATGTATGTACATATGAATGTATTAAAATTTCGCATTTTACAGTTTTTCGTTTGGAGCAATAATAATAAAATTCTAACTACATACGTACATATATTCTGTATGTATATTTTTTTAAAGCTTGCTGACGAAACGTAATGTTCAAAACAACAACAAATGAAATATTGATATTCAGATGCCACAAAACATCTGATGTCTGATAAAAGCTGACATTTATTTACGTTAAGATTAATTCGATTATGCGAACCAAAAATATGTGAGACCATTATATTTTCAAATATTATTTATTTCCCGGTTTGTGTTTCTAATATGTTAATAACGTAAAACGTAAAACGTATCATTTATTTCTTGGTTTGTGTTTCTAATTATAAAAAGTATAAAAGAAAAACGTGCTTTTGTTATACAAACATTTTTTTCAGAAAATCTTAAAATAGAGCTATTTTGGGACTAAAAACTTCCAATTTCAGATATTTCTGGGACCCTAGAGGCAAAACTCTACCTAATGCCTCTTGTCCCATGTCTTTAGCCCTTCTAGAAGTACCCGCACTTTTTACCACCTGAGAAGTAGCTATATATTTATATAATGTAAAATAGGATGGTTTTTGAAGAGTTATACGAAATATGAATAAAATATAGAATTATAAAAGGAAATTCAAGGTAATGCGTAGCCTAGTGGGTAGCGTGGCAGGCTGATAGCCAGAAGGTTATTGGATCAATGCTTGCCTGGATGGTGTCATATTTTTCTTTTATTGGATTATTTTAAAAATTTTTTTTTATTTTGTTTAAATTTTTTGTTTTATTTTTTTTTTAATATATAACAGATAAAATATATTATTATAAAAATTTAAAGAAAATTTCCAAAAAAAAAATTGTTACAATAGTTAAGTACATAAATATGTATGTATATATATTTTTAAAGCTTCCTAACTAATTTTCTATACCCTGCACTTCGTGAAGGGTATATTAACTTTGGTATGGAGTTTGTAACTACTTGAAGGAGTCATCTGCGGTATGGACATATTATGTATATATTCTTGCTCAGCGTAAAATTCTGCGTCGATTTAGACATGTCCGTCCGTCCGTCCGATCGCACGATAACTCAAAAACGAATAATGCAATCGACAGCAAACTTTCATAAGTTGTTTCTTTTGTGCCAAGGACCAACCCTATTGTTATTGGACTAATTCGGACAACGGGTTCGGGTAGCTGCCATACAACTCAAAGAGTTTATTTTAAATATTTCCAAAACTAATAAAGGTACAAACATAAAATTTTGTGTACATGTGTCCAATTATATTCTACATATGCTCTAAAAATTTTAATAGTATAGCTGCACCAGTTCGGGTGGCTGCCATACAACTCCAAAAGCAAATTTTTTATATTCGGCAAAATAATAAAATCAGATTCATGAAACTTGACAGTCATGTGTCCAATTATAGGTCAGATATGTTTCTGAAGTTTTAGTGGAATTGCTTGACAGGTTCGGGTACCTGCCATACAACTCCAGAAGCTAATTTTAAATATTTGGAAGAATAATCAAGTCAGATTCATGAAACTTGGCAGTCGTGTGTCCAATTATATATCAGATATATTTGCGAAGTTTTAGTGGAATTGCTTGACAGGTTCGGGTAGCTGCCATACAACTCAAAGAATTTATTTTAAATATTTCAAAAACTAATAAAGGTACAAATATAAAATTTTGTATACATGTGTCCAATTATATTCTACATATGCTCTAAAAATTTTAATATTATAGCTGCACCGGTTCGGGTGACTGCCATACAACTCCAAAAGCAAATTTTTTATATTCGGCAAAATAATAAAATCAGATTCATGAAACTTGGCAGTCATGTGTCAAATTATAGGTCAGATATATTTCTGAAGTTTAAGTGGGTTTGTTTGACAGGCTCGGGTACCTGCTATACAACTCTGAAAGCTAATTTTAAATATTTGGAAAAATAATAAAGTCAGATTTATGGAACTTGGCAGTTGTGTGTCTGTAAAGTTTCTATAGAATGGTTTCACAGGTTTGATTAATTGCTATACAACAACGAAAGGTGCAGGGTATAATTCAATCGGTTTATACAGACTGAAACGTTTTTAGCACTTTTCCAAAAATTTTTTGAAAAAAAGTGCTTATTAGTTTCACTCTGTCCGTCCGTCCGTCCGTCCGTCCGTCTGTCCGTGTGTCTGTTTACAAAACTTCTACATTCTTAAAGATAGAAAGCTTAAATTTAATACGTACATAGATCTTCACTAGAAACTTATTTCCGTAGAACAAAATTTTTACCTATCTCCCCCCCTCTAGAATTTATACCCCCCAAAGCACTAAAAATGGCATATTTTAACTATTTGTTGCAATGAAACCATAAGCATTTTTGAAATTTTGCAAACGCAGAAAGGCAGTGGCTTGCTTCCCCTACTGCGGTATACTATAGTTAAGCTTTAGAAAAACAAAATGGCCGTTAAAATTTACCGTTATCTAAAGTCCTTTTTTTCCAAATATTTAATGTCGTTTTTCTTCTAGACCCCAGCCTGCAGAAGCTTGAAATTTTAGGGGATTTTAGACATTAGCAATTAGTTCATTTTGTTAGAAGAAAATTTTTTCCATCTCTACCCCCTCTCAAGTTATGGTCTCTTGAAATTTGTAAAATTAGCATTTTTGACACCTTATATTTCTGAAACCACAAGTTTTTTCAAATTTCTATAAACGCAAAAAGTTAACGGTAAATTCCGTGACATTAAAAAATATAATTATTTTTCTTAACTCACACAATTAACCCTTAAAATCGAGCATTATGTTAACCCCTGTTTCTATTAAATTTTGCTTTATTTCAAAGACTGCATAAATGGTTCATCCTAAATATATGCTATCCTAGAAATAGTTTCGTTTATAAATGAAAATAATTTTAATAGTGTGGTGGATATACATAGACTGTTTTTAAAAGCAGTATTTTCACTTGTTGAAGGGAAAAGTGCTGCAATACAAACCATTGGTTTGACCCAACTTTATTACTTGTTATATTATAAAAGGGTACATTAACTTTGGTATGGAGTTTGTAACTACTTGAAGGAGTCGTCTGCGGTATGGACATATATATATATTCTTGCACAGCGTAAAATTCTGCATCGATTTAGACATGTCCGTCCGTCCGTCCGTCCGTCCGTCCGATCGCACGATAATTCAAAAACGAATAACGCAATCGACACCAAACTTTCACAAGTTTTTTCTTTTGTACCAAGGACGAACCCTATTGTTATTGGACTAAGTCGGACAACGGGTTCGGGTAGCTGCCATACAACTCCAAGAGTTTATTCTAAATATTTCAAAAACTAATAAAGCTATAAATATAAAATTGTGTATACATGTGTCCAATTATATTCTACACATGCTCTAAAAATTATAATGGGATAGCTGCACCGGTTCGGGTGGCTGCCATACAACTCTAACAGCAAATTTTTTATATTCGGCAAAATAATAAAGTCAGATTTATGAAACTTGGCAGTCATGTGTCCAATTATAGGTCAAATATATTTCTGAAGCTTTAGAGGAATTATTTGACAGGTTCGGGTACCTGCCATACAACTCCAGAAGCTGATTTTAAATATTTGGAAAAATAATAAAGTCAGATTCATGAAACTTGGCAGTCATGTGTCCAATTATGGGTCAAATATATTTCTGAAGTCTTGGTGGTATTGCTTGACAGGTTCGAGTAGCTCCCATACAAGTCTAAAAGCTTATTCTTAATATTTGGAAAAATAATAAAGTCAAATTCATGAAACTTGGCAGTTGTGTGTCCGATTATAGATCAGATATATTTGTGAAGTTTTGATGGAATTGCTTGACAGGTTCAGGTACTTGCCTTAAAACTCCAAAAGCTTATTTTACATATTTGGAAAAATAATAAAGTCAGATTCATGAAACTTGGCAGTTGTATGTCGAATTATAGGTCACATAGATTTCTGAAGTTTTGGTGGAATTGCTTGACAGGTTCGAGTGGATCCCATACAAGTCTAAAAGCTTATTCTTAATATTTGGAAAAATAATAAAGTCAGATTCATGAAACTTAGCAGTTATGTTTCCGAGTTTAGATCAGATATATTTGTGAAGTTTTGGTGGAATTGCTTGGCAGGTTCAGGTACTTACCATACAACTCCACAAGCTAATTTTAAATAATTGGAAAAATTACAAAGTCAGATTCATGAAACTTGGCAGTCGGATATCTAATTATAGGTCAGACATGTCCGTGAAGTTTCTATAGAATGATTTCACAGGTTCGAGTAATTTCTACACAACAATGAAAGGTGCAGAGTATAATTCAATCGGTTTATACCGACTGAAAGGTTTTTACTTGTTTAAGCTTTCTATATGAATTGAATAATATTCAATTTTGTGGTTTGGCATATAGAAGCACATAATTATTAAATCATGGGGGAAATATAAGAAATAAATTTTTCAAATAAAGAAAAGGTTTAGGCATAAATAAAATAATATTTTTATTCAAATATATGTATGAACATTAATGTATTAGAATTGAACATTTTAAAATTTTTTTTTCAAAAAATTTGAAATAAAATTTTAAGCAAAAACGTACATAATTATGAATGTATACCTATTTTTTTGAAACTGCGGGTGAACATATAGAAATAAGTTTCTCAAATAAAGAAAAGGTTTAGATTAAAATAAAATAATAATTGTATTCAAATATATGTATGTACATATGAATGTAGTTTTTCAAATAAAGAAAAGGTTTAGGCAAAAACAAAATAATAATTTTATTCAAATATATGTATGTACATATGAATGTATTAAAATTTTGCATTTTACAGTTTTCCGTTTGGAACAATAAAAATAAAATTCTAACTACATACGTACATACATATATTCTGTATGTACATATATTTTTTTAAAGCTTGCTGACGAAACGTAATGTTCAAAACAATAACAAATGAAATATTAATATTCAGATGTCACAAAACATCTGATGTCTGATAAAAGCTGACATTTATTTACGTGAAGATTAATTCGTTTATCCGAAACAAAAATATGTGAGATCATTATATTTTCAAATATTATTTATTTCTCGGTTTGTGTTTCTAATAATAAAAATAACGTAAAACGTATCATTTATTTCTTGGTTTGTGTTTCTAATTATAAAAAGTATAAAAGAAAAACGTGCTTAAAATAGACCTACTTCGGGACTAAAAAGTTCCAATGTCAGATTTTTCTGGGACCCTAGAGGCAAAACTCTATCTAATGCCCTTTGTCCCATGTCTCTAGCCCTTCTAGAAGTACCCGTACTTTTTACCACCTGAGAAGTAGCTATATATATATAATATAATGTAAAATATGATGGTTTTTGATGAGTTATACGAAATATGAATAAAATATAGAACTATTAAGGGAAATTCAAGTTTTTGCGTAGCCTAGTGGTTAGCGTGGTAATCTCATAGCCAGAAGGTTATTGGATCAATGCTTGCCTGGATGTTGTCGTATTTTTCTTTTTTTGGATTATTTTAAATTTTTTTTTTTTTATATTGTTTAAATTTTGTGTTTTATTTTTTTTAATATTTATAACAGATAAATGTTATTATAAAAGTTTAAAGAAAATTTCCAAAAAAATATTCTTATAATAGTTTGGAAAAATTCGCAAAAATTTTAAGTACATAAATATGTATGTATGTATATTTTTTTTTTAAAGCTTCCTGAGTAATTTTTTTAAGCTTTCTATATGAATTTAATAATATTCAAAACTGTAGATTATATAGAAATAAATTTTAAACGCATAATTATTATATCATGGGGTTAAACATACAAAAATTAATTTCTCAAATAAAGAAAAGGTTTAGTCAAAAACAAAATAGTAATTTTATTCAAATATGTATGTATGTATATATGAATATATGTATGTATGTATATATGAATGGATTAGAATTTAAGATTTTAATTTTTTTCGTTCCAACATATGAACGTATGTACATATGAATGTATTAGAATGGAAAATTTTGAAATTTTGCTGTTGGGACAATTAGAAATAAAATTATTAATACAAACACACGTTATTATGAATGTATACCTATTTTTTTTTAAACTGTGGGTGAACATATAGAATTGAATTTTCCAAATAAAGAAAAGGTTTCGTCAAAAACAAAATAATAATTTATGTATGTAAAAATATATGTATGTTTGTATATATGAATATATGTGTGTATGTATATATGAGTTAATTAGAATTGAAGATTTTAAAATTTTTCGTTCCAACATATGAACGTATGTACATATGAATGTATTAGAATCGAAAATTTTTAAATTTTGCTGTTGGAAAAATTAGAAATAAAATTATAAATGCAAACAAACATAATTATGAATGGATACCTGTTTTTTTAAACTGTGGGTGAACATATAGGATTGAATTTTCCAAATAAAGAAAAGGTTTCGTCAAAAACAAAATAATAATTTATATATGTAAAAATTTATGTATGTTTGCATATATGAATATATGTGTGTATGTATATATGAGTGGATTAGAATTGAAGATTTTAAAATTTTTCGTTCCAACATATGAACGTATGTACATATGAATGTATTAGAATCGAAAATTTTGAAATTTTGCTGTTGGAAAAATTAGAAATAAAATTATAAATGCAAACATACATAATTATGAATGGATACCTGTTTTTTTTTAAACTGTGGGTGAACATATAGAATTGAATTTTCCAAATAAAGAAAAGGTTTCGTCAAAAACAAAATAATAATTTATGTATATAAAAATATATGTGTGTTTGTATATATGAATATATGTCTGCATGTATATATGAGTGGATTAGAATTGAAGATTTTAAAATTTTTCGTTCCAACATATAAACGTATGTACATATGAATGTATTAGAATCGAAAATTTTGAAATTTTGCTGTTGGAAAAATTAGAAATAAAATTATAAATGCAAAAATACATAATTATGAATGGATACCTGCTCTTTTTAAACTGTGCGTGAACATATAGGATTGAATTTTCCAAATAAAGAAAAGGTTTCGTCAAAAACAAAATAATAATTTATGTATGTAAAAATATATGTATGTATGAATATATGAATATATGTGTGTATGTATATATGAATGGATTAGAATTGAAGATTTTAAAATTTTTCGTTCCAACATATGAACGTATGTACATGTGAATGTATTAGAATCGAAAATTTTGAAATTTTGCTGTTCGAAAAATTAGAAATAAAATTATAAATCCAAACACACATAATTATGAATGGATACCTGTTTTTTTCAAACTGTGGCTAAACATATAGGATTGAATTTTCCAAATAAAGAAAAGGTTTATAATATTATTTATTTCTCGGTTTGTGTTTCTAATAATAAAATTAAAGTAAAACGTATCATTTATTTCTTGGTTTGTGTTTCTAATTATAAAAAGTATAAAAGAAAAACGTGCTTTTGTTATACAAAAATTTTTTCAGGAAATCTTAAAATAGGGCTATTTCGGGGCTAAGAAATTCCAATGTCAGATTTTTCTGGGACTCTGGAGGAAAAACCCTATCTAATGCCTTTTGTGCCATGTCTTTAGCCTTTTTAGAATTACCCATACTTTCTGACACCTGAGAGGTAACTATATACAGGGTGAGTCAGAAAGGTGTACAACAACATATATCATTTGTTGTAGGGTCGAAAACGGGTAAAACTTTTGTTCCGGAGTAGGTGCGAAATATCAAGGGTTTTCGAGATGCAAGAATTGTAAGGAATTTTCGCAAGATATCTAGTTATCTAAGCTTTTTTGATTATAACTTCCGTCCCGAAAAAGATAGGGGCTTCAAACAGACAGTTCCTGAAAGGTTAAAGGGCTTAAAATAAACACCATACTCGATTATGTATTTTGTGTACTTTCGGAATACCAATCGTTCGAACTTTAGGAAAAATCTAATTTTTCCCAAATATCTAAGAGAAAATTAGTGAATTGTACTTTTGGCTATTTTGTTAACAAAATATTGTTAATAAAAATTACTGAAATAATTTTTTACCGACCGTATATTGTGTATACAATAGGTGGGTTATGTGATGGCAACAAATTTTGCATATCGAGTTTTCGGTGGGAATGCACTTCTCCATAGTAGGGAAGTGTAAGGAAACTATTTTTAGCAAGCTGTCGGTCTGAGTGTGCACGCGTGTATCTCAAGTTCGGCTGAAACGGATTTGATGAAATTTTATATGTAAGTTTATTTCGACCATGGCACGGATTGATCAACTTTTGGGATATATCTGGCCTCGGGGACTGCGCTTTTTGGCGAGCCTGTTTTACATTTTTCACCATTTCAAAGAACGTATTCAACCGATTTGCTTGAAATTTCATATATGATCTTCGCTCTACAGTCCGCGAACCTCCTAACTTTTGGAAGAAATCAGTCCTCAGAAACTAGACGTTTACTACGGGCCAAATATACATTTTTGCGTATATAAAAAGAAATAATCAACCGATTTCATTGAAATTTAATATTTAAATTCTTCGTACTAAAACAATAAACATATAAATTTATCAATTGGAAAGATCAAGGCTCGAAAACTGATCTGCGTACCGATTTTACATTTTTCACCGTATCTACGGAACGAATTGATGGAATTTCTTGAAATTTGATATTTGAGTTCTGGTTGTTATCCAAACTAACTGGCGAGCATTTCAGAGAATTCGGGTAGCACAAAGCGAAATTCTACTAAGAGCCAAATTTACATTTTTCTAGATATGTTGATTGTAAGCTTACTAATGCCCTAAAAATTGGGAAGAAATATTTAACAGACATTTTTATAATATTCTGAAACATTTTCACGTAACTAGACAATACTCATTGGGGTCGGTTATGTGCTGACCACATCATATTTTCTTTAAATGTAAGCATACGGAGAGATAAAAATTATACAGAATTTTTATGACTTTGTTACATTATCATACTTTTTTATATATTATTAAATTAATTCTTTATAAATTATTTTCTAGTGTTATTCAAATTGTTATCAAGTGTTTTTAGTCTACAAAGCAATTTTCGTGTATCTGTACACTTTTAGCTTAATATTCATTTGCTTGAAAGCTTTTTGATCACATGATGAGCACTAAAAAAACGTCGACAGCAACGGTTAAATCAATTATTGGTCAAAATACAATACTCTTTAATTAGAATCAGAAACTGTTGAATCTCAGTCACAGTAACTCAAGTGCGTTTTCCCCACATTTTTATAAAACTAACAGTCCAACAATGAATATTATTTCAACTTCTCTTATTCTATCCATACAAAATGAAGAAATCATAGAAGTCAATCATAGTCATAGATAACGAATTATTCAATTTATTAGCTTGATGGGAGTTTTCAAATATTTATAAATATTTTGAAGATCAGTGTATAGATATTGAAATACTCAAGGTTTTATTAGAAAAAGATTTGGATGAAATTTTTCGCAACAAAAAAATTGGTTCCAAATTTGCTTTAAGACAAAAACTCTTACAATGGAGAACGGAGAACGTTAAAAAGACATTAATTGAAATACCTTTTTAAAAATATTACACTATGTTGCTTTTATAGGGAGTAGTAAATCCATATTCTAATATCGAAAAATTAGAAATATTTTACAAAAAATATTTCAGGAAGCTTTAGTGAGGCAAAATTTAAGACTTTTCGCTGCTTCGCCTATTTCTGAAAGATCAAGATCAGCTTCACCATGGCAAGCAGGACATGTGTCCAAAATATTTGTAAGTAATAGATTAAAACGATTATGTTGTTGTTTTCTAATTAAATTTGTATTCAAGGATCTCGATGAAATTTTGACATCATTTCCAACAGGACATTTCGTTTTAAATGATTTCAGTCATAACAATGCCCTCGGAGAGACATCTAGGATCATTCTTTTGGATGCTATATGCGATTAGTAATTGAAAAGAAATCAACAACTTTCTAGAAGATTTTCTCTCAAGGGATTGAAAAACGATTCAATGATGATTGGGTATATTTAACGAAAAAATTATTTCTTGTTGATTATAAGTAAACATAAAATGCAAATTTCTTTCATAGACATTATTATATCCATAAAAAAAATTGCTTAGAATTACTTCCATTATCTTTTAGAAGTTAATAGTTATTTATAATAGACATAATTGTAAAATTGAACAAAACTAAATTTTAAGCAAACTATTGCCTAGTACACTTTTATATTAGTAAAAAAATACTATTTAATTTATAAAAAGTGAACTGAGATTTAATGTACATTGTACGTTTTTTATATATAAATCCATATATATAAAGAGTAAAAAATGACAGGACACTTTTTACGATAGAAGAAAGGATATAATAACTATAAACAAAACAGCACTTATTGTCGAAAAGTGGCCTTTATATAAGCATTCTCTATGTAATTTTATACACTTGGACTTCGAACAACTTTACCCTTCAAAAGGAAACCACCTCATAATTAGATGTTTAACAACGAAATAAAAGAATGCACATTTAAATAAATTGAACTCAACAGATATATTGGACAGTAATTTTGTAATAATTATAATTAAATAATAATTAAGATTATGTAT
The DNA here is from genome assembly GCF_029603195.1 of Condylostylus longicornis. Classification (NCBI taxonomy): domain Eukaryota; kingdom Metazoa; phylum Arthropoda; class Insecta; order Diptera; family Dolichopodidae; genus Condylostylus; species Condylostylus longicornis. The sequence continues at coordinate 13,973 of NW_026578058.1, read as the reverse complement.
ACCAGTTCATTCATCTTTTTAACACTTCATATCTGGGCAAATATAAAAGAAAACTAGAAAACAGCACATATTTCATAAATTCTAAGGAAATTCTTTTTACAGTATAAAAATTCCAGATTCAACCGTTTCATAAATAAAAAGTAAAATAATCACTATCTAATATAAAATATTGTACAACCAATTTTAGGTTCAGTTGATCATTTAATGGCTTTAATGGAAGGGGGGTAAATGGATAGAATGAGTAACATAGTTGATAGTTTCCAGCTATATCAACCCAGCCTCTACTATCTAACGCCTAGTTTTACCTTCACGCGGTACCCCCTGTACGCTGAGTAACCTATACGAAAGGTCAGGTAATCAACCCTGGCGGTGTAGATAGGTCAGCAACAAACAAAACTGGCGGCTTCTGAGAGCGACTTCGACATTTCAATTTAGGGGTCCAGGAGTTAATAATCGGAGCATCTGACCTAGAATAGGCGGCTCCAAACAGCGTCTGTTCCCTTGTTGGGCGGCTGAGTCAAAAAGAAGGAAAACTACCAAAAACCCTTCAGAAGGCAACTGAAGTATAATTTCCCTAGAAAAATGCAATGTGTGAAACAACAAATGAACGGCCCTCAGTCTCCGGCAAATCTAGGGTGCTAAGAATTCCCGGAGGTAAAACCAAACAACATATAAACATCGCAACATGGAACGTGCAAAGCCTATTTGAAGCTGGTAAATTAGCCAATACAATTAAAGAGATGAAACGTTTAAGCATCAATGTTCTCGGTGTAAGCGAAACATGGTGGCCAGATGTGGGAGAACTTCATTCAGAAGAAACAAAAGTTTATTACTCGGGAAACAAATCGACATGACACAGGCAAGGTGTAGGAATAAATTGTCTCAAAAAATGTAATAAAATCTGTTCAACAATTCATCCCTTTCTCAGATAGGGCGTTGTTACTCAAAATAAATGCTAAACCAATTCCTATAAATATAATTCAGGCCTACGCTCCTACAGCTGACAGCAGCGATAGTGATATCGAAAGTTTCTACAGTGCGATTTCGGAATTATTAAAACTTACCAAGAGACACGAAATGAACATCATCATGGGCGATTTCAATGCAAAAATTGGCACCGGAAAAGTAGAAAATATTGTTGGTCCATTTGCTTTAGGAACCAGAAATGACAGAGGTGAACGTCTTATACAATTCTGTCAAGAAGAAGACTACAAAATCACAAATACTTGGTTCTCTTTACCGCCTAGAAGGTTTTATACGTGGAAATCTCCCCAAGATACTACAGGAAATATAGTGCGAAACCAAATAGATTTAATTTTAATTAATAAAAGATTTAGTACATCCGTAAAAAGCGTGTCTACTTATCCAGGAGCTGATGTTCCGTCAGACCATAATCTACTTTTGGCTAAGTTCAAAATTAAATTAACCGTAACCAGACCGCAGCAACCGCGGAAAAAACAGCTAGATCTAGATAAACTTCAAAATAGTGAGACAGGAGCACAAACCGCTTTAGAGATAAACGCTCAACCTAGATATCTCAACGTAGGAAGTACTAACATTGCACTATGAAATCAAACCAAAGAAATTTTAAACAGCACTTCTAAAAGAATACTAGGTTACAAAAATTTCACCCCAAAACAAAAGTGGATGACAGAAGAAATATTTAACTTAATGGAACAAAGGCGAAAATATAGAGGCAAAAATGATGCTACATACAAGCAAATGCATAAGAAGAAAAATAAGACGAGCGAAAAGCGAATGGCTCACTCGAGAGTGCGAAGAACTGGAAAGACTTCAACGCACCCATGATACTTTTGCATTACATAAAAAGATTAAACAAACTGCTGGCATCTACCGATATACGAAACCATCTGTTCTAGTGAATGAAAATAATCAACTCGTAACTGATCTTAAAGAAAAAGAAACAGTCTGGGAAAAATATATTGAAAACCTCTTCTCAGACGCTACAAGATCGGCGGAAACTTTAATTATTCCGTCATCAGGAAGATTATTAACGGGACCACCTATTACCAGAGGTGAAATTCGAAACGCTATTCAGTTGTCAAATAACAAAAAAGCCGTAGGACCTGACGAAATACCAGTAGAAATTTTAAAACTTATTGATGACAACAATCTAGGAGTGCTGGAAAGAATTTTTAATATTATATTATGATACCGGGACATTTCCAAAAGATTTCTTACAATCCACATTTATTGCGATACCAAAGAAAAATAGCGCACGTAAATGTGACGAACACAGACTAATAAGTATAATGAGTCATGTTTTAAAAATTTTTCTCAAAATCATCCATAGCCGAATATATAAAAAATGTGAAACAAAAATGGGACATGAACAATTCGGTTTCAAAGCCGGCATGGGAACACGGGAGGCATTATTATGTGCCCAGGTGTTGGTGGAAAACTGTCGCGATGTCAAGAAAGATGTCTTTCTATGTTTCATCGGCTCTGAGAAAGCATTTGATCGAGTCAGACATGACAAATTAGTTGAGGTGTTGTGCAATACAGGAATAGATGAAAAAGATATGAGGTGTATCGTTAATCTATATTGGCATCAAAAAGCAACAGTCAAGTCAGGAGATATTAACACGGATGACGTTAAAATCTCAAGAGGTGTGCGTCAAGGATGCGTATTATCTCCGTTATTGTTCAACATATATTCCGAAGCAATTTTTGAAGAAGCCTTAATGAACATAGAAAAAGGAGTTAAAGTAAACGGAAGATATATCAATAATATACGATACGCTGACGACACCACCCTGATAACTGACAGTTTGGAAGACTTGCAACACCTAGTAAATGCGATAAACACACACAGCAAAGTCCTTGGTTTAAAAATGAATATCAACAAAACCAAATACATGATCGTAAGTAGAAGTAATCACCAATACAGTAACGCATCCATCATAATCGACAATTTAGCTATTGAAAGGGTGTGAAGCTTTAAATATCTCGGTTGTTGGCTGCACGAAAATTGGACCGCGGATAAGGAAATTAATTGTCGAATACAAATGGCGAGATCCGCGTTTACTAAATATAAAAAGGTTTTCGTCAACAGAGACATCAACATAAATCTGCGAATACGTTTCATGAAATGCTATGTGTGGTCAGTCCTGCTTTATGGTTCTGAAGTATGGTCGTTGAAAACTAAACATATGAACAAGTTGGAGGCTTTTGAAATGTGGACCTACAGAAGAATGGAAAAAATATCGTGGACAGAGCACATTTTGAATGCAGAAGTCTTGCAAAGAGTACATATGAATAGAGAACTCTTGATTACAATAAAAAAACGCAAAGCTGCATACTTCGGTCACATAATGCGTGGTCCCAAATATAGTTTGTTGCAACTTGTCATTCAAGGGAAAATCGAGGGCAGGCGTGGTGTTGGTAGGAAACAAATGTCCTGGCTAAGAAATATAAGGCACTGGACTGGTATTCGTACAATAGGAGAATTGGTTCATATAGCAACAAATAGAGAGGAATACGCAGAAATCTTTAACTGTAGTCAATAAAAACAAACATAAACAGCAATAGTAACAGCAAAGAAAATCAAGATCAATAAAATTGCACGACAAATAAAATAAACATTGCGCAACAAATAAGATTAACATCAAAACATTGCACAACAAATAAAATTAACATCAAAATTTGCACAAAAAACATTGTATTACGCAACATTCAGGAGTGAATAGGCAGTTGAAGAAGAAGAAGATCATTTAATTTTAGACCTGTTGCTGTTTAGATTGTAAAAAACTAAATATTTTGAAATCAACTATAAAGCATTCGCAACAGTCGCTTTTAATTAAGTGACAACTCATATTTAGTATACTACGACGACATTAAGTACAAATTTGATCTCTTACTTCCCGCATTTGACACTTGCTTTAAGGTTTTTTTTTGTTTTAAATTTAAAGTATTCTGAAATTTCAAAAGCGGTTTGGATTTTTATTCAAAAATTTTTTTTTTAAATTGATTCTAATGAAAGGGTTTCTCTGGATATTTTGGTTTTAATAAACGAGCTTAATAAAAAATGTTAATTTGCTATATTTATGTAAAACTGGTTCATTTAGTGAAGTGCAAACTCTATTTATCACTACAAAGTATTTCTTAATTTACTTCCAGCTGTCGCATCACTCATTATATATTGAAATGTTTAATGTAACTTTAAAAACTAAATTTCATTTTATGATCCACTATTCTTTTGCGATGAAAAGAATTGGGCCTTTACATTATGTTTGGTCTTTCAGATATGAATCTAAACATAAAGTTTTGAACAGTTATTGCAACAATATCACGGCACGTAAAAATTTACCATTATCTTTAGCCAAAAAATCTTCTCTCCTATTTTGTAGTCGGCTAACTCGAGGAGAAGGAATGACTGCTGAAATTTCTGATTAATCGAAATCCGTAGTTTGTTTTGAAAAATCCAGTTATTATTCTGAATTATGCAACATCATTTTTTCATCGTCATTAGAAAATAGTTTTTTTGTATGAATTTATAATTTACCATAAAATATGTTACAAAAAAGATCAATTATTACAAATTCCTAAAGAAAATAAAGTAAAAGTATATTCCATAAAAGATCTACTCATATCTTAAGAAACTTCTGTATTTGTTGTATGTAAAAAATTATTACTTGAATATTCTACTCATTTTCAGTTATACGAAATATTAAGTAAAGATGACCAGATATTAGTAATCGATATCTCTTAAATCAAATCTTAAATTTAAATTAAAACAATTGTAGACGATTCGAATTTATTCGCTTAATCCGAAGGTTTTTTAAAATATTGTCTTCTACGTAGAGGTAATTAATGTAGAATATCATGCTAATGAATTAAAGAAATTAAGGCTATTTAGATATGAATAATTTAATATTTAAATATGAAAACTTCATAATTAAAATTTCCTTGGAGTATTATAGTGATTTTGGGTTTGCACTTACATAATATATTTTAATTTGCGATATTTGTCTTAATAAATTCTATGAAAGCCGAGTATCCTGGAGATCTTCATGCTAGAAAAGTAATTTACGTTTTTAACAATAAACAATTTGTTAAAATAAATAATATTTTTCTTAGATTTTAAGAGAGCCATTATTACTTATTAGAATTACTAGAATACATTTCCAAGTATGTACAACAAAAAGATAGTAAAAACTTTCATATTACATAATTATGTATTTGTTTTTAAAAATATTTAGAAAAAACACAGTTAAATAACCTTGTATTATTTTATACAAATAAAGAAATTAATAACATTTCAAAATTTAAAACTTTTAATTAATTCCTCGAAAGTGAGACACAAATTATTTAATATTTATTTACACTTAAAATTGAAAAATTAAATTATAAAATAGTTAATAACTTAGTTAATGATTTTGAATAATTTATGCAACAATCGTTATATAATTCAAAATCGTTATTTGAGTGCTATGTAGATTTTAATTTAACAATTTTAAATGTAAATTTATAACGAAATGTAGTAGAGCAACAACTTTAAGTGATAATTTGATAACACAAAATTGTTATTGCACAACTAAACATTGTAAGTTATCTATTAATTAGAGTATAGTGAAAAGTTCGGATAGCTAGCGTATTACGTTTGTTGCTGGCCGAAAATTAAAAATATTACATAAACTACTTATTTAAACACAATAATGTTGCAGTAACAACGGAAATAGAAATTTTTCTTGTCAAAAATTGACTGTTATTCGTTTTCAATATTAAACACATTTCATGTTTGACGTAAAATCATAACACATTTTGTGTTTGATTTCAAACATGGTTTTTTTTTCGGTAAAATAATCCAAAAAAATAAATAGGGTAAACTATTCGAAAATCAGCAATCTTAAGAGAAATTTTAGATTCAAAATAATGCTGTATAAAAAACAGTTATTCAATCCCCGAACTTTATACTTCATTCGATTTGTTAATATTTTAGCTTTGTATGACAGACAAATACATGTTTTTTCAATTATCAACCCAATATAAGATATATGTAAAATAATAAAAAGGAAAGCCATTTTTAAGTGATCGGCACCACTTCACCGAATGGTCGGCAGATATATTTTTCTGTGATCGCCAGCGTAAGAATGAAAAATTAAACATAGATAAGTTAACACGCGCAAAAATAAATGATCGCCAGCGTTAGAATGAGAAATTAAACATAGATAAGTTAACACGCGCAAAAATATAATATTGAAAAATGCTATTCTGCAGAATTCGCAACTTTTGGGGAATGAACTTTTGGTTACGCAAATTAACACACGCAAAAATAAAATATTGAAAAATGCTATTCTGCAGAATTCGCAACTTTTGGGGAATGAACTTTTGGTTACGCATATTAACATGCGCAAAAATATAATATTACAAAATGCTATTTTGAAGATTTCGCAACTTTTGAAAATGAATTTTTGGTTACGCGTGTTGAAAATGCTAATGGAGTTTTACAAATCGAGTTTTTTTATTCAGGTGAAGTTTTCCTAAACTTATATTAATTTCTGATATTTAAAAAAAACATGGTTATTATTATTTTAACAATTGGTTGAACTAATTATTGTTAATAAAATAAGAATAAAAGAAAATATAAAAAGGTTAAACGTTAAATTATTTTATTTTTTATTTTTTTAAAATAAATATCAGAAGTTATTAACTGGCGCCCGAGCAGGGACCCAGTAAGCTTATCATAACTTAATAACATAGTGCCGATATGCCATTTGGCCCCGCGAGTGTTTGTGTAAATATTGTGCTCGAAAAGAAAAACTTTTCATATAAAATTCATATAAAATAAATTACAATTTTTTTTTACTAATCAATTAACCGCATTAATGTAAATTAAACATTATACCGCATTAAATTTAAAATTAACTAAAAGACTATGAGAAAGTTTTATTAAAACAAAAAATCAAAAATTAAAATTAAAAGAAAAAAATAGGAAATTAAAGAGAAAAAACAATAATCAAACAATTATTAAACAATAACTGTAAAAACAATAACAGTAAAAAGCCGCACAACACTCACAAAGCGGGACTGTGGCATAGCGTGACCAAACCACTTTGACAGGAAGGATCAAGGAAACGAGGACCCTTAGTAGTCTGGACTGACAAAAACGAGTTCCTACACTCAAAAGTGTTGCGAACAGGCGCCTAGTCTGTCGTTGTAGGAAGGTAACAGGCAAAATGAGCACAATAAGGCAAATCATATTGCTGTAAGTCATCTTTGATTATTTAAAAATAATAAAATTCGAAGATCAATTAGATTTAATTAATTAAAACTACGAGTATTAGAAGAAATTTTGAAACATAAAAATAGTTATGACCATAGGTTATGATACTTATTGGGTCTGAGTATTATTACACTAATAAATATTAGAAGTCTCTCAGTGTGATTAGAGAAATACTTACCGCAAGAAGAAAAAGTTATTTGAAAGGAAAGAAAAATAAATTAATTTCCATAAAATAAAATAAATTCTTTTTTTGATTATCTTCAGTAAAATATAGTGAAGTATTTTCAATAAAATAAAATTTTAAATTTTTGTAGTACTACTGTTGGTTAAATGCATCAATAAGTATCCCAATAAAGGGAGAAAAGCAGTATACCAACCATATTAATAAAAATAATTTCAATTTTTGAGAAGAATAAAATTAAAAGTTATAAGAAAAAATTATTAAATAAAAATACAAAACCATTTGAGCTCTTACAAGATCTTTCATCTTTAAAGATAAACAATTTACTCTGGATAAATAAGAGTAAAAGTGGCCAAGAAAAATATTTAAAAATATTATTTGAATTAAATTGTAGATTAAAGAATTAATAACAAAATTAGTTATCGTAGTTATACTAACTTTAATTAACAAATATTAATAGACTAACAAACCTACCAATAATTAGAAAATATCATAACTACCGTGATTCAAGGTGAGGCTGCCTTAGGCACGGTGGTGATTTAACTAACAAAATAAAATATTCTACTGTAATAAAATTAAAAACACAATTTTCATTTTTTAGCACTTTTCCAAAGAAAGTGCTTATTAGTTTCACTCTGTCCGTCCGTCTGTCCGTCCGTCCGTCTGTCCGTGGAGACTTTTTTGTTTACAAAACTTCTACACTCTTGAAGATAGAAAGCTGAAATTTTATTCGTCCATAGATTTACTAGAAACTTATTTTCGTAGAACAAAATGTTTACTTATCTCCCCCCTCTAGAAGTTATACCCCTCCAAAACCCTAAAAATAGCCTTTTTTAACTATTTGTTGCAATGAAACCATAAGCATTTTTGAAATTTTGCAAACGCAGAAAGGCAGCAGCTTGCTTCCACTAACGCGGTATACTATGGTTTAACTTTAGAAAAACAAAATGGCCGTTCAAATTTACCGTTATCTAAAGTCTTTTTTTTCCAAATTTTCTATTTCGTTTTTCTTCTAGACCCCAGCCTGTAGAAGCCTGAAATTTTAGGGACTCTAAGACACTAACAAATAGTTCATTTTGTTTGAAGAAAATTTTTTTCCATCTCCACCCACTCTCAATTTATCGCCTCTTAAAATTTGTAAAATTTGAATTTTTGGCACTTTATATTTCCGAAACCGCAAGATTTTTCAAATTTCTATAAACACAAAAAGCTAACGGTTAATTCCATGACGTTAAAAAATATAATTATTTTTCTTAACTCACACAATTAATCCTTAAAATCGAGCATTATGTTAACCCCACTTTATATTAATATTTGCTTTATTTGAAAGACTGCATAAATCATTCATCCTAAATATATGCATTCCTAGAAATTTTTTTTAATAATAATTAAAATCAATAATAACTTTAATAAATTTTTTTATATAATTTTATAATTTTAATAGAATTTTAGGTTTTTTCTAATCATAATGACATTTTGAGCATTTTAAATAAAATTTTTCTTGTTTAACAATTAAAAAATACAATAAAAAGAAAGGAAGAAAAATACACTTGCAAAAGGTTAAAAGCAAACAAGCAGCTTAAAACTACAAATTTTTTTTCCTTTTCTCTATTCTCGATTTTGCCCGTTTTACCAATTTTAAATAACCAATAATCGAAATTTTCTCTGTTATTGTTATTGTTATTGTTATTGTTATTGTTATGTTATTGTTATTGTTATTGTTATTGTTATTGTTATTGTTATTGTTATTGTGTTATTGTTATTGTTATTGTTATTGTTATTGTTATTGTTATTGTTTATTGTTATTGTTATTGTTATTGTTATTGTTATTGTTATTGTTATTGTTATTGTTATTGTTATTGTTATTGTTATTGTTATTGTTATTGTTATTGTTATTGTTATTGTTATTGTTATTGTTATTGTTATTGTTATTGTTATTGTTATTGTTATTGTTATTGTTATTGTTATTGTTATTGTTATTGTTATTGTTATTGTTATTGTTATTGTTATTGTTATTGTTATTGTTACTGTTATTGTTATTGTTATTGTTATTGTTATTGTTATTGTTATTGTTACTGTTATTGTTATTGTTACTGTATTGTTATTGTTATTGTTATTGTTATTGTTATTGTTATTGTTATTGTTATTGTTATTGTTATTGTTATTGTTATTGTTATTGTTATTGTTATTGTTATTGTTATTGTTATTGTTATTGTTATTGTTATTGTTATTGTTATTGTTATTGTTATTGTTATTGTTATTGTTATTGTTATTGTTATTGTTATTGTTATTGTTATTGTTATTGTTATTGTTTATTGTTATTGTTATTGTTATTGTTATTGTTATTGTTATTGTTATTGTTATTGTTATTGTTATTGTTATTGTTATTGTTATTGTTATTGTTATTGTTATTGTTATTGTTATTGTTATTGTTATTGTTATTGTTATTGTTATTGTTATTGTTATTGTTATTGTTATTGTTATTGTTATTGTTATTGTTATTGTTATTGTTATTGTTATTGTTATTGTTATTGTTATTGTTATTGTTATTGTTATTGTTATTGTTATTGTTATTGTTATTGTTATTGTTATTGTTATTGTTATTGTTATTGTTATTGTTATTGTTATTGTTATTGTTATTGTTATTGTTATTGTTATTGTTATTGTTATTGTTATTGTTATTGTTATTGTTATTGTTATTGTTATTGTTATTGTTATTGTTATTGTTATTGTTATTGTTATTGTTATTGTTATTGTTATTGTTATTGTTATTGTTATTGTTATTGTTATTGTTATTGTTATTGTTATTGTTATTGTTATTGTTATTGTTATTGTTATTGTTATTGTTATTGTTATTGTTATTGTTATTGTTATTGTTATTGTTATTGTTATTGTTATTGTTATTGTTATTGTTATTGTTATTGTTATTGGTTATTGTTATTGTTATTGTTATTGTTATTGTTATTGTTATTGTTATTGTTATTGTTATTGTTATTGTTATTGTTATTGTTATTGTTATTGTTATTGTTATTGTTATTGTTATTGTTATTGTTATTGTTATTGTTATTGTTATTGTTATTGTTATTGTTATTGTTATTGTTATTGTTATTGTTATTGTTATTGTTATTGTTATTGTTATTGTTATTGTTATTGTTATTGTTATTGTTATTGTTATTGTTATTGTTATTGTTATTGTTATTGTTATTGTTATTGTTATTGTTATTGTTATTGTTATTGTTATTGTTATTGTTATTGTTATTGTTATTGTTATTGTTATTGTTATTGTTATTGTTATTGTTATTGTTATTGTTATTGTTATTGTTATTGTTATTGTTATTGTTATTGTTATTGTTATTGTTATTGTTATTGTTATTGTTATTGTTATTGTTATTGTTATTGTTATTGTTATTGTTATTGTTATTGTTATTGTTATTGTTATTGTTATTGTTATTGTTATTGTTATTGTTATTGTTATTGTTATTGTTATTGTTATTGTTATTGTTATTGTTATTGTTATTGTTTTTGTTATTGTTATTGTTATTGTTATTGTTATTGTTATTGTTTGTTATTGTTATTGTTATTGTTATTGTTATTGTTATTGTTATTGTTATTGTTATTGTTATTGTTATTGTTATTGTTATTGTTATTGTTATTGTTATTGTTATTGTTATTGTTATTGTTATTGTTATTGTTATTGTTATTGTTATTGTTATTGTTATTGTTATTGTTATTGTTATTGTTATTGTTATTGTTATTGTTATTGTTATTGTTATTGTTATTGTTATTGTTATTGTTATTGTTATTGTTATTGTTATTGTTATTGTTATTGTTATTGTTATTGTTATTGTTATTGTTATTGTTATTGTTATTGTTATTGTTATTGTTATTGTTATTGTTATTGTTATTGTTATTGTTATTGTTATTGTTATTGTTATTGTTATTGTTATTGTTATTGTTATTGTTATTGTTATTGTTATTGTTATTGTTATTGTTATTGTTATTGTTATTGTTATTGTTATTGTTATTGTTATTGTTATTGTTATTGTTATTGTTATTGTTATTGTTATTGTTATTGTTATTGTTATTGTTATTGTTATTGTTATTGTTATTGTTATTGTTATTGTTATTGTTATTGTTATTGTTATTGTTATTGTTATTGTTATTGTTATTGTTATTGTTATTGTTATTGTTATTGTTATTGTTATTGTTATTGTTATTGTTATTGTTATTGTTATTGTTATTGTTATTGTTATTGTTATTGTTATTGTTATTGTTATTGTTATTGTTATTGTTATTGTTATTGTTATTGTTATTGTTATTGTTATTGTTATTGTTATTGTTATTGTTATTGTTATTGTTATTGTTATTGTTATTGTTATTGTTATTGTTATTGTTATTGTTATTGTTATTGTTATTGTTATTGTTATTGTTATTGTTATTGTTATTGTTATTGTTATTGTTATTGTTATTGTTATTGTTATTGTTATTGTTATTGTTATTGTTATTGTTATTGTTATTGTTATTGTTATTGTTATTGTTATTGTTATTGTTATTGTTATTGTTATTGTTATTGTTATTGTTATTGTTATTGTTATTGTTATTGTTATTGTTATTGTTATTGTTATTGTTATTGTTATTGTTATTGTTATTGTTATTGTTATTGTTATTGTTATTGTTATTGTTATTGTTATTGTTATTGTTATTGTTATTGTTATTGTTATTGTTATTGTTATTGTTATTGTTATTGTTAGTGTTATTGTTATTGTTATTGTTATTGTTATTGTTATTGTTATTGTTATTGTTATTGTTATTGTTATTGTTATTGTTATTGTTATTGTTATTGTTATTGTTATTGTTATTGTTATTGTTATTGTTATTGTTATTGTTATTGTTATTGTTATTGTTATTGTTATTGTTATTGTTATTGTTATTGTTATTGTTATTGTTATTGTTATTGTTATTGTTATTGTTATTGTTATTGTTATTGTTATTGTTATTGTTATTGTTATTGTTATTGTTATTGTTATTGTTATTGTTATTGTTATTGTTATTGTTATTGTTATTGTTATTGTTATTGTTATTGTTATTGTTATTGTTATTGTTATTGTTATTGTTATTGTTATTGTTATTGTTATTGTTATTGTTATTGTTATTGTTATATTGTTATTGTTATTGTTATTGTTATTGTTATTGTTATTGTTATTGTTATTGTTATTGTTATTGTTATTGTTATTGTTATTGTTATTGTTATTGTTATTGTTATTGTTATTGTTATTGTTATTGTTATTGTTATTGTTATTGTTATTGTTATTGTTATTGTTATTGTTATTGTTATTGTTATTGTTATTGTTATTGTTATTGTTATTGTTATTGTTATTGTTATTGTTATTGTTATTGTTATTGTTATTGTTATTGTTATTGTTATTGTTATTGTTATTGTTATTGTTATTGTTATTGTTATTGTTATTGTTATTGTTATTGTTATTGTTATTGTTATTGTTATTGTTATTGTTATTGTTATTGTTATTGTTATTGTTATTGTTATTGTTATTGTTATTGTTATTGTTATTGTTATTGTTATTGTTATTGTTATTGTTATTGTTATTGTTATTGTTATTGTTATTGTTATTGTTATTGTTATTGTTATTGTTATTGTTATTGTTATTGTTATTGTTATTGTTATTGTTATTGTTATTGTTATTGTTATTGTTATTGTTATTGTTATTGTTATTGTTATTGTTATTGTTATTGTTATTGTTATTGTTATTGTTATTGTTATTGTTATTGTTATTGTTATTGTTATTGTTATTGTTATTGTTATTGTTATTGTTATTGTTATTGTTATTGTTATTGTTATTGTTATTGTTATTGTTATTGTTATTGTTATTGTTATTGTTATTGTTATTGTTATTGTTATTGTTATTGTTATTGTTATTGTTATTGTTATTGTTATTGTTATTGTTATTGTTATTGTTATTGTTATTGTTATTGTTATTGTTATTGTTATTGTTATTGTTATTGTTATTGTTATTGTTATTGTTATTGTTATTGTTATTGTTATTGTTATTGTTATTGTTATTGTTATTGTTATTGTTATTGTTATTGTTATTGTTATTGTTATTGTTATTGTTATTGTTATTGTTATTGTTATTGTTATTGTTATTGTTATTGTTATTGTTATTGTTATTGTTATTGTTATTGTTATTGTTATTGTTATTGTTATTGTTATTGTTATTGTTATTGTTATTGTTATTGTTATTGTTATTGTTATTGTTATTGTTATTGTTATTGTTATTGTTATTGTTATTGTTATTGTTATTGTTATTGTTATTGTTATTGTTATTGTTATTGTTATTGTTATTGTTATTGTTATTGTTATTGTTATTGTTATTGTTATTGTTATTGTTATTGTTATTGTTATTGTTATTGTTATTGTTATTGTTATTGTTATTGTTATTGTTATTGTTATTGTTATTGTTATTGTTATTGTTATTGTTATTGTTATTGTTATTGTTATTGTTATTGTTATTGTTATTGTTATTGTTA